>NW_027459252.1:0-106906 GCF_050624435.1 Tenrec ecaudatus
CTTTCTGCACAGGGCCTTGAGTGACATTTGGGCGTTGATGGCTCTTAAATCATGCAACAATCTCCACTTCCCTGATTTTTTCTTAATAACAAATATGGGTGTGTTCCAGGGGGACACGGATGGTTCTAAATGTCCTAGTTCTAGCTGTTCCTTAACTAGCCTTTGTGCCGCAATTAATTTTTCTACTGGGAGCGGCCACTGTGGTACCCAAACTGGCTCTGCTGAGAGCCACGGAATGGGTAGCGGCTCCGCAGTGGCCCCTAGGAAAAACCCAGACCTGTGCGATCTTTCTTCACTGCTACCTCTACTGGTTCAGGACGACCCTGTAGGTGTTTCCCAACTCCCTTTCCCGGTACATATCCCATTTTTTGCATAAGTACTTGACTTATAGGTGAGTAATCATTGGTTAGTACTAATCCTAGGTGTGTCAACATGTCCCTTCCCCACAAATTTACAGGTAAGGGGAGGACATATGGTTGGAACTGGCCTGATTGTCCTTCCTCAGCTTTCCAGTGCAACCGTCTGGTGCTTATCATAGGCATGGATGCATACCCGAGTCCTTGTAGAGACTGTGAAGATTATGTTACCGGCCAACAGGAAGGCCACCATTTGGTGGATATAATGCTTTTGTCTGCCCCTGTGTCTAATATACCTTCAAAGGTTTTCCCTTCAATGTCCAATGTCAAAGTTGGGCGTTGATCCAACTGCACTGAGAAAAAGGCCCCAGCTTCTCCTGATGATCCAAAGCTCATTTTTTCTCTACTAACTTTAGTACTTGGGAACAGTGCATGCTTGCTAGGCAACACCAAGAGCTGCGCGATACGGTCTCCAGGTGAGATGGCATATATTCCCCGTGGGGAGGAGCACATTGCCTTCACTTGTCCTGTAAAATCCTGATCAATGACTCCTGGGTGCACAATTAAGCCTTTTAAGGTGGTGGAGGACCTACCAAGCAGCAAGCCCACGGTGCCTTCTGGAAGGGGACCATAAAAATCCATAGGGATGGGCTGGCATCCCTGCTATGGCGATAGTACTGCTCTGGTGGTGGCACTGAGGTCCACCCCTGCGGATCCTGCAGTGGCCCTTTTGGGAGTGGCCTCCCCAGTGGGCGGAGGCCGTCCTCCTGGATTGCCCCATACATCTGCGGGCCCTGGGGACGAGGGCCCCGCTTCCCGTTTTTTGGCTCCTGGTCATTTTGCTCTAGGGGGCGCCCCTTGCTATCTTTCACAGATCTGCATTCGTTGGCCCAATGTCTACCCTTACCACACCGAGGGCAAACTCCCGGGGTCCTTTTGGTCCCTATCCCAGTTTGACTCGCGGTGCCAGTAGGGCAATGTTTTTTAATGTGTCCTTCCTTACCACACTGAAAGCATTTTAGGGGGCCTCTTTTTTGGGCCTCCAATACTGCAGCAGCCAATCCTGCATTTGTCAAAGGACCACCAACTTCCCTGCAAGCCTTCATCCATGCCTGCAGTCCTTTGGACTTCCAGGGCGTTAGAACTGTTCTACATTCTTTAGTACACTGCTCAAAAACTAACTGCTCAATGAGAGGCATGGCTGTGTCCTGATCTCCAAAGATTTTTCGTGCCGCTTCCAACATACGGGCGACAAAATCTGAGAAAGGCTCAGTAGGTCCCTGTATAATTTTAGTTAAGTTACCTCTAACCTCTCCTTTATTAGGCAAGGTCCTCCATGCCTTGCTCGCGGCAGTATTTATTTGTTGATATACCTGTATTGGGAAGGCTGTTTGATTGTTAACCCATCTTCCCTGACCTGTCAGCATTTCAAAATTCCATGCGGGTTGCCCCGCTGTGGCATTTTCCCTAGCCTGAGCCATTAATAGGTCCTGCCACAAGGATTTCCACTCCAAATACTGTCCTGTTGTCAAGACTGCTTTTGTAACAAAAGTCCAATCAGCAGGTGTCATAGCATTGCCTGTAAGTCTCTCAATCAGGGACTGAGTATAATTTGCATTGACACCATAAGATCTTACTGCTTCAGCTAAGTCCTTCACTTGCTTATGCTCTAAAGGCGTATGATAACGAGCATTATTCTGGTCCTCAAATACTGGGTACATTTGTTGTATTGCTATGCGGGTACCGGGTGGGCAAAAGGAGTATCCACACCCTTTCTGCCTGTTCTCGCTATAAGGGGGTGGCACGGACGGGCTCACAGCGGTTACTTGAAAAGCATTATACCGTCCCTCCTTGTAGCGAGCGGCTGCCTCCTCTAACTGTTCCTCTTTTTCCTCTGATAACTCAAGAAGCTCTAGTTCTCGCCACGGGTACAATGGCTCCGAATGGCGGGCATGGCTCTTCTTCTGTTGATCAACTTCCTCTTTTAACTGCGCAGCCTCCTCATTTTTAACAGCTTTGTACTGCTTCCTACGAGCTCCTTGTTCTTCCTCCCGCTCTGTTTCTGACATGCCCTCTGAACATCTTCTAAAGCCTGCTGCCCTGGGCATAATGGCTGCTCACACTCTTTGTCCTCAATGCATACTTTCACTAGCTTCCAAATGGGTCTAATCCCCGGCTTCAACCGTCCGGCTTCAGCAGCTCGGTCTATGTCTCACCCTAGCTTATTCCAGCTCGCAGATGTTAGCGAGCCTGTGGAAACAAACCATGGTCCTATCTCATCTATGTTTTTTACAAATTTACACAGTCTGTTCTGAAATTTTTAATGCTCTCTTACTCAATAGGGCATCGAGAGCCGTAACCATAGTCTTTATTGCCGCGTTCCCCATGTTGCCTTCTTATGTATACAAGGACTTAACACACGGGCGTGCACGGATTTATCTACACCCGTTTTATGCGCGATAAAGAAAAAGCGGCTGGCTGCTCGCCGTTAAAACCGAAAGCGGAAGTATTCACACGCTGACACTCAAGCACCAGCAAGCGGCTTAACAATCATTCAGGCTCATGTCTCTCAGAACTTACCGTTTCTTGCCACGTCTTGCGGTTCTGAATCCTCCCTGATGACAGGGGGTCTCCGCTCCTGCCGGAGGTGGTCGTTCCCATGTTTCAGCACCACTTGTCGCGCGCTCAGTCTTGCCAGCAAGAAGGATGTGCGACAACAGGATTCATCCACAGGCATTTAATGCGGGTTCGATTTGCAGATGCGGAAAAAAACCCCGAAGCCCCAAACCACTGCTGCTTATATGCGCTCTATGGGGACGTGATGTGCATTGATTAGTGTGTTCACCAGAAACCTTATTAGCATACTCCAGGGTGGAGTTATGACTAGGTCATCTAAACAGTGCGCATGCTCTAAGTGGTTGTTTACCACATAATTGGGCCACCGCCCTGACTGACCGGCGCAATCTTGTAATGGCTGTGAAAGCTGTGGCTTTCCACATAAAACCAGCGTCTGGACCAAGAGCACGGTGCCCCACAGAACTGTGCCCATTGAACAGTCAATATCTCCTGGACTCTCAAAAGATCTGAGCTGACACCAACCCTCCCACATCCTTGCAGCCCCCAAAGATTGTATTTCGCAGGATGGCACCGGATCTGCAGCTCGTGGAGAGGGACATATCTGATCAGAGAACCCAGGGCAGAACAAGGAGGAGGAGGGGAGAATGGAGCACATCCTGGCCCAATACACCTTGAGGATGATGTTCCCAATCAGAGAAGCCAGTCCACAGAGAAGACCACACAGGCAGCCCCACGATGAGAAACGTCCCTCAAAGAACCATAGCCCTAGAGGGGACAACACTGGACACACAGTGTGGGAACTGCGCCCGAACTGATCCTGCCACATCGAGGCATGACACTAAGAGAGTGCAGCGGAAGAGAAAGAAAACGGAGCATCAAAGTCCCGGGGAATGCTAAAGGTGGACTTTGTGGTCAGGGCTCGGTGCCCCAAAAGACTACACTGGAAAACACTCCTAAAGTTCACCACACAGTCCTTGTACTTTTCTTTCTTGGTTAGTGTTGTTTTCTTTTAGTGTCATTGGATTTTGGTTGGGTTTTGTTTTCATTTTTGTTTGTTTTTTTTCTTTTTGTTGCTTGGTTTTGCTCAGTCTTGTTTTGTGCATGTTATTAGCTTTACAGGTGTGTCTAATTAAGAGAGGCTGGATGAACAATCTGGAGGAGTAAACATGTGACCGGCCCTTTCCATAGGGCAAGGGAGTGAGCACGGTGGGGGGAAAGGAAGTAGTGTCATGAAACCCAGAGACAAGGGAACAACAAGTGATGGAAATCAGTGGTGAGGGGGGATGTAGGAGGCCTGGTAGGGCGTGATCAAGGGTAATGTAACCAAGAGGAATTACTGAAACCCAAAGGAAGACTGAGCATAGCAGTGGGCACAAGAGGAAAATCAAAGGGTATAGAAGAGTGAGCTGGGAAGCAAGGGCCAGTTATAGACGTCCACATAAAGGCATGTACATATATTTACAAAGGGGCATGGGGAAATAGATCTATGTCCATATGTTTATAGATTTAGCATTAAGGTAGCAGATGGACATAGGGCCTCCGCTCAAGGACTCCCTCATTGCGAGAACACTGTTTTATTAAATTGGCATTCTACGATGCTCACCTTCCCTACACAATCACTGACCACAGAGTGGCTGCATAAGCAAATGTGGTGAAGAAAGCCGATAGTGTCCAGCTACCAAATGATATAGCGTGTGGGGTCTTAAAGGCTTGAAGGTAAAGAAGCAGCCATCTGGCTCAGAAGCAACAGAGCCCACATGGAGGAAGGATACCAGCCTGTGTGATCACAAATTTGCAAAGGGATAAGGCAACAGGCATCATGAGAACAAAAAAATCTTATCATGGAGAATGAGAGGGGACTGCCGGGTATAGACCCAAAACCTATTTGCAGTGCACTGGACATCCCCTTACAGAAGGATCTCAGAGAGGAGATGAAAGAATACAGGGTATGAGACAGCAAAGATGAAACACAACTTTCCTCTAGTTCTTAATGCTTCCTCTTGCCCCACTATCATGATCCCAGTTCTACCATACTAATCTGGCCAAACTAGAGAAGGTATTCTAGTACCGATAGGAATTTCAAACACGGGGAATCCAGGGTGGATGGGCCCTTTAGGACCAGTGTTATGAGAGGAGATACTGGGAGGGTGGAGGAAGGGCAGGATGGAAAGTGGGAACCGATTACAAGTATCTTCATTGACCTCAAAAGAAAGGTGGGTGAAGATATGACAAATGAATTAGTACATTTCCAAGGATTGATGAGGGATGGGTGGCGGGCATTGAGGGGGGGGAAATGAGGAGCTTAGGCCAGGGGCTTGGGTGGAGAGTGGAGATTTTGAGAATAATGAGGGCAATTAATGTACAGATGTGTTTCAAAAAGCTGATGTATATATGGATTGCGGTTAGTGTTGTAGGAGCCCCTAATGAAAAGATCATAAAAGAAACAAAAATAATCTGGGCAGAGGGCTCATGCAAGGATGATCTCAGGCTGGATTACACCAGTCAAAACAACTACTGGAGTCGCCTCACCCTGTGTCTATTCCTGAGTCAGGCATGAAGCTTAGGGCCCACAGCCCCAGCAGCTAGCCAGTGAGGGAGGTGGATCACTGAGGCCATTCCACAGGGGGAATGGTCCTCTGTCCTGCAGGGCCCACCCTCCTATGTAAGCGTGCTGTCTGGGGTACGGCTTACATGGAGTCCACTCCATGGGAGCTCTACTGCTCATGGGGGATTGGCAGGAAGCCTCTGCTCATGCCACACACCAACAACAAGCTGGAGGATCTCCGTGAACAAAGCCTGAGGCAGACAGCAAGCCCACTAACTGGTTCTGTAAGAGATACAATCAGCATCCAGAAACCTGCAACTGGGAGTAAGAGGCAGCATACCTTGGTCCCAGCCCCTCCCACTCTAATCTACAAGGAGTGATATTGCAAAGCAGAGGGTTTTCAGAAAGCACTGCCAGGACTGTGGAATGAGCAGCCTCATTTGTGGACATGGATACTCTGTGATCCAGACGTACTACCTCCTCCCTTCCAGTCAGCTGAGACAAAAACCCTTGCAAGCAGAAAGCCATGCATCTGAACAGTACCCACCAGCCACTCATGTGCAGCCCTGCTAACTACAAAGAGCCTTTCTGAGTGAGAGAGAAATCATGCAGAAGTCTGGTCTGTCACTCAAGTGAGTATTATGAGCGTTAGGGAGGCATGGTGGGCAAGTCTGGCCGACCCCAATGGCTGAATTGAATTTACATGGCCTAGGTTGGTCAATCCAGGTACAGGACCTACCCAGGTGTACCTCCCCTTCATGGCCAGAAACCTGGACCTCTGAGCATGCACAGGGTGGCTCTCCTAACTGGGCTCTTATCTTGGCCCTATGGGCATGCATAATGGATGCCCCAGTCCCTAGGATAGCTACCTAACATTTGCCCCCCTGAAGAGATATGGACCCAAATCTTTGGGGTACTGGGCGAAGACATCTCTAGCTACTTCCTCCTGGCAAAAGGGGCGAGGTGGGGCTTTGGGTCCATACCCTTCCTACACTGCTGGGAGGGGTTGTCCATTGAGGGCAACTTTATCCAGGATGGATAAGGTTGAGGTGGTCCAGGAGATGGTAGTCGTGGACCTGGCACACTTGGTTCAGAAGCTTTAGTCACCCGATAACTTCTGGGAAAAACAAACAGTCTAAAAGGTAAACAGTTTGACTACGACAAGGCTAAGCTTGTGAGTTGACAGTGGCCTTGAAATTAGGTGAGTGTCAAAAGGAAACAAAAAAAATCTTAGGAATACCAGACATGTGTGTTTGTTCATTGGAAGTACAGGAAGAGGGATAAAAGCATTCACACTTTCCCCTAGGAGGGCACAGGTTTGGGCACTACTAGGTTCAGTGGGATCACAGATTCATTTATGATGCTAAGGTCTTGGACCCGCTGATAAGACCCATCATTCTTTTTAACCCTATAACGCTTCAATTTTAATTTTGGGAAAAAATTATTTTCTTTTTGTTGTGGACTTTCATAGTTATAAATATATATATATATATATATATATATATATATGAATATATACATTTTTTACATGTTATGAAAACATCATGCTCTGTGTTATAGAGTTAAACGGAAATAATGGGGAAGTACAGGAGGAGTCAAAAGTGACCAAAATAGAGTAACTGCCGAAGTCATTTTGAATTTTCTTGGGTTCAATTGGAGTAAAGGCTTGTAAATTACCCGGTGTCCAAATTCCCATGGTGCCTCCTACAACGGGTAGAATGTTCAGGGATGTTTCAGGGCTGGGAGATTAGTAACCCCTAAGTCCAGGATACTTTAGGGCAGGGGTCCTGAAACTGTTTACCCAGGGGGCCAGTTCACTGTACCTCAGGCCATTGGAGGGACAGAGTATAGTTTAAAAAAAAAAAAAATTACGAACAAATTCATGTACACACTGCAGATCTTGCTTTGAAGTTCAAAAAAAAAAATAAATGGGGCACATACACCCAGTAGCAAGGATCAATGTCCTCGGCTGTCTGTATGTGGCCCACAGGTTGTAGTTGATGACCCCTGCTCTATGCGTTCACCAAGAAGATGTGGTTTCAACCCAAAAGCTTGGAGACTATACAATTTGTTTAAAAGTGATGGGGCAAAAGGAGTCCCTGATTGACCCACGCAAGACTAGTTTTCCCATGCCCTATTACTAAGAGTTCATAGATATGGTTAAGGGGAACCAGGACATCCTGATGTGATCCCTTTAATTCAAGTGTGGGCTGACATTGCCACTAAGAAGCCTGCAAATATAAAAGACTTACTCCCTCTCTCAAAGAAAGGGTCCTTGTTTCCAAAGTTTCAGGAAATATGGCAGGACCCGAAAAACAAACGGTCCAAGTTCCCAAACCACAAAGGTGGAGGCCATTCCTCCCCGTAACCCTCCCCCAATCCCTCCCCCCTCCCCTTCACTTCCCCTCCCCTTCCCCTCCTGATCTCTCTTCTCTAATCGGCTTTATCCCATTTTGCAGGAGAACTCTGGGAGACAGAGAGCTGGCTTCAGACCCCTTGGTTCCACCCCCGCCCTATAAGGTTTTTAAGGGCCAGAAATAGAAAACTTCTAACAGGAACTTATTGAGTCACTGCCTCCCCCACCGGCCCCCCAACCTCACCCCCAACCCGAACCAGCAGCCCCCCACATACACTAGTACTTGTATGCCTTCCATACTCATCAGCCCACCTGGAATGACTGCCAGCAACCTCTCCACGTGCTGTACACAACAGAGGAATGGTAGCCCTTCCAGGCAGAGGCCCAGGAAGCAGTGAGTGAACCTGATGGTAAGCGAGAGGGCACTCCCCACTTGACAGAATCTGTTTTGGCCACTACACGAACAATGTGGGATCTCAATTCCTAGCAAGGCCTAGAGGGCTTTACCAGGTATCACCCGTTGCTCTTACATGACCCTCTGCGGAAGAGCTAAGAAACCTATGAATTTATCTAAGGTCAGTCAGAATTTTCAGGCTCTTATAAGAGAATGTCCGCCTATGTTTCTAGAGTGGCTGATGGAAGCCTACAGGATTTATACCCCTAACGGCCTGGAGGTCCCGAGAACAGGAGGGCAATAAGTATTGCCTTTATGACTCAGTCAGTCTGCCTCAGACATGAAAAAGAAGTTGGAAGGGTTTGAAGGGAAAAATCTTAGTGATTTGGTACAGGTGGCTCATTGAGTGTATAACAACAGAGATGACCCTAACACGACAGAGACAAAGAAACTAGCTAAAATACTAGTAATTGCCATGAGAGACCTTAGAGACTCAGCAAAAGGAGAGCATGGCCCACTCACGGAGAGACTAACCAGTGGGCACCGCCAAGCCATGGGGAAGGATCAATGTGCCTACTGCAGGAAAGAAGGACACTGGAAAAATCAGTGCCTTGAAAACCCCAGGAGAGGTGCACGACCCTCCACTAGAGTGGACAGGCCTCAACTGCACCTAGAAAGACCCAAGCAAGAGACAATAATGCTTGAAGAAGCTGAATGAAGGGGTCAGGGCTCTGTTTCACTTCGCCGCCAAAAGCCCAGGCAAACTGTCCATGTAGGAGGCCAGCCAGTAAATTCCTTGGTGGACACAGGCGCCAACTTCTCAGGTTCAGAAAGGAATACGGGCACATTTTCAAAAAGAAAGATGTGAATTACTGTGAGCCTATGATTCCTTCCACAGATAACTCACACCAGAAGGTTTGCATGGAGGGTAGGTGGGTTTCCAAAGACGACAAGATAACAAATGTCGATCTGCCCTTTACCCAGTTAGCCACCTGGTTATGATGGCACTGGCTCCTGGCTCAGCTGCTGAGCCAGTGAAGCAGTAATAGCAGGAGAAGACTAGGTGGCCGGTGGACATCAACGGAAGGACCAAATGTCCACAGTGGGCTTCCTGTTTCAATATGGAGCCACGTATGTCACCTGCTGGACGCCATCTTTATCCTGAGCTCATAATTACCACCCCAGGTCTAGAATGCAGCGCGCAGGTACACACTATATGAAACAGTCTCTGATTAACCCCTCTCGATAACTTGCTGATATGGGAGTCTGGATAATCCAGTACATTTACTTTCCAGATGAGAAAACTCAATCAAAAACACACAGGAGTTGACCCAGAGACACACAACTGGTTAACAACAAAGTCATATTCACAACCAGCATCTGGACCAAGAGCACGGTGCCCCACAGAACTGTGCCCATCGAGCAGTCAATAGCTCCTGGACTCTCAAAAGATCTGAGCTGACACCCACCCACACCCACATCCTTGCAGCCCCCGAAGATTGTATTTCACAGGATGGCACCGGATCTGCAGCTCGCGGAGAGGGACATATCTGATCAGAGAACACAGGGCAGAACAAGGGGGAGGAGGGGAGAATGGAGTACATCCTGGCCCAATACACCTTGAGGATTATGTTCCCAATCAGAGAAGCCAGTCCACAGAGAAGATCACATGGGCAGCCCCACGATGAGAAACGTCCCTCAAAGACCTACAGCCCTAGAGGGGACAACACTGGACACACAGTGTGGGAACTGCGCCCGAACTGATCCTGCCACATCGAGGCATGACACTAAGAGAGTGCAGCGGAAGAGAAAGGAAACGGAGCATCAAAGTCCCCGGGGAATGCCAAAGGTGGACTTTGTGGTCAGGGCTCGGTGCCCCAACAGACTGGACTGGAAAACACTCCTAAAGTTCACCACACAGTCCTTGTACTTTTCTTTCTTGGTTAGTGTTTTTTTCTTCTAGTGTCATTGGATTTTGGTTGGGTTTTGTTTTCATTTTTCTTTGTTTTTTTTTTCTTTTTGCTGCTTGGTTTTGATCAGTCTTGTTTTGTGCATGTTATTACCTTCACAGGTCTGTCTAATTAAGAGAGGCTGGATGAAGAATCTGGAGGAGTAAACATGTGACCGGACCTTTCCATTGGGCATGGGAGTGAGCACGGTGGGGGGGGAAAGGAAGTAGTGTCAAGAAACCCAGAGACAAGGGAACAACAAGTGATGGAAATCGGTGGTGAAGGGGATGTAGGAGGCCTGGTAGGGCGTGATCAAGGGTAATGAAACCAAGAGGAATTACTGAAACACAAAGGAAGACTGAGCATGACAGTGGGCACAAGAGGAAAATCAAAGGGTATAGAAGAGTGAGCTGGGAAGCAAGGGCCAGTTATAGACGTCTAAATAAAAGTATGTACATATATTTACAAAGGGGCATGGGGAAATAGATCTATGTCCATATGTTTATAGATTTAGTATTAAGGTAGCAGAAGGACATAGGCCTCCGCTCATGGACTCCCTCATTGCAAGAACACTCTTCAATTAAATTGGCATTCTATGATGCTCACCTTCCCTACACGATCACTGACCACAAAGCGGCTTAATAAGCAAATGCGGTGAAGAAAGCAGATGGTGTCCAGCTACCTAAAAATATAGCGTGTGTGGTCTTAAAGGCTTGAAGGTAAAGAAGCAGCCATCTGGCTCAGAAGCAACAAAGCCCACATGGAGGAAGCATACCAGCCTGTATGATTACAAAGTTTCAAAAGGATAAGGCAACAGGCATCATGAGAATAAAAAAAACCTTATCATGGAGAATGAGAGGGGAATGCCGGGTATTGACCCAAAACTTATTTGCAGTGCACACACATCCACTTACAGAAGGATCTCACAAAGGAGATTAAAGAATACAGGGTGTGAGACAGCAAAGATGAAACACAACTTTCCTCTAGTTCTTAATGCTTCCTCTTGCCCCACTATCATGATCCCAGTTCTACCATACAAATCTGGCCAAACTAGGGAAGGTATTCTAGTACAGATAGGAGTTTCAAACATGGGGAATCCAGGGTGGAAGGGCGCTTTAGGACCAGTGTTATGAGTGGAGATAGTGGGAGGGTGGAGGAAGGGCAGGATGGAAAGTGGGAACTGATTACAAGGATCTTCACTGACCTCAAAAGAAAGGTGGGTGAAGATATGACAAAAGAATTAATACAATTCCAAGGATTGATGAGGGATGGGTGGCGGGCATTGAGGGGGGAAAAATGAGGAGCTGAGGCCAGGGGCTTGGGTGGAGAGTGGATATTTTGAGAATAATGAGGGCAATTAATGTACAGATGTGCTTCAAACAACTGATGTATATATTGATTGTGGTTAGTGTTGTAGGAACCCTTCATAAAAGGATCATAAAAGAAACAAAAATAATCTGGGCAGAGGGCTCATGCAATGATGATCTCAGGCTGTATTAGACCAGTCAAAACAACTACTGGAGTCTCCTCACCCTGTGTCTATTCCTGAGTCAGGCATGAAGCTTAGGGCCCACAGCCCCAGCAGCTGGCCAGTGAGGGAGGTGGGTCTCTGAGGCCATTCCACAGGGGGAATGGTCCTCTGTCCTGCAGGGCCCACCCTCCTTTGTAAGTGTGCTGTCTGGGGCACGGCTTTCATAGAGTCCACACCATGGGAAGACTACGACTCATGGGGGATTGGCAGGAAGCCTCTGCTCATGCGCACACACCACCAACTAGCTGGAGGATCTCCGTGAACAAAGCCTGAGGCAGACAACAAGCCCACTAACTGATGCTGTAAGAGATACAATCAGCATCCAGAAACCTGCAAGTCGGAGTAAGAGGCAGCATACTTTGGTCCCAGCCCCTCCCACTCTAATCTACAAGGAGTGACATTGCAAAGCAGAGGGTATTCATAAAGCACTGCCAGGACTGTGGAATGAGCAGCCTCATTTGTGGACATGGATACTCTGTGATCCAGACGTACTACCTCCTCCCTTCCAGTCAGCTGAGACAAAAACCCTTGCAAGCAGAAAGCCATGCATTTGAACAGTATCCACCAGCCACTCATGTGCAGCCCTGCTGCCTCCAAAGAGCCTTCCTGAGTGAGAGAGAAATCACACAGATGCCTGGTCTGTCACTCAAGTGAGATTTATGAGCGTTAGGGAGGCGTTGTGGGCAAGTCCAGCCGACCCCAGTGGCTGAATTGAATTTACATGGCCTAGGTTGGTCACTCCAGGAACAGGACCCACCCAGGTGTACCTCCCCTTCATGGCCAGAAGCCTGGACCTCTGAGCATGCACAGGGTGCCTCTCCTAACTGGGCTCTTATCTTGGCCCTATGGGCATGCATAACGGATGCCCCAGTCCCTAGGATAGCTACCTAACATTTGCCCCCCTGAAGACATATGGACCCAAATCTTTGGGGTACTGGGAGACGACATCACTAGCTACTTCCTGCTGGCAAATGGGGCGAAGTGGGGCTTTGGGTTCATACCCTTCCTACACTGCTGGGAGGGGTTGTTCATTGAGGGCAACTTTATCCCGGATGGATAAGGTTGAGGTGGTCCAGGAGATGGTGGTCGTGGACATGGAACACATGGTTCAGAAGCTTTAGTCACACGATAACTTCTGGGAAAAACAAATGGACTAAAAGTGAACAGTTTGACTTCGACAAGGCTATGCTTGTGAGGTGGCAGTGGCCTTGAAATTAGGTGAGTGTCACAGGAAACAAAAAAAATCTTAGGATTACCAGACATGTGTGTTTGTTCATTGGAAGTACAGGAAGAGGGATAAAAGCATTCACACTTTCCCCTAGGAGGGCACAGGTTTGGCCACTACTAGGTGCAGTGGGATCACTGATTCATTTATGATGCTAAGGTCTTGGACCCGCTGATAAGACACATCATTATTTTTAAAACTATAACACTTCAATTTTAATTTTGGGAAAAAATTATTTTATTTTAGTTGTGGACTTTCATAGTTATAAATATATATATTAATATATACATTTTTTAATGTTATGAAAACATCATGCTCCGCATTATAGAGTTAAATGGAAATAATGGGCTAGTACAAGAGGAGTCAAAAGTGACCAAAATAGAGTAACTGCCTAAGTCATTTTGAATTTTCTTGGGATCAATTGGAGTAAAAGCTTGTAAATTACCCGGGGTCCAAATTCACATGGTGCCTCCTACAACAGGTAGAATGTTCAGGGATGTTTCAGGGCTGGGAGATTAGTAACCCCTAAGTCCAGGATACCTTAGGGCAGGGGTCCTGAAACTGTTTACCCAGGGGGCCAGTTTACTGTACCTCAGGCTATTGGAGGAGCAGACTATAGTTAAAAAAAACAACAAAAATTATGAAAAAATTCATGTGCACCATGCACTTCTTGATTTGAAGTTCAAAATTAAATAAATGGGGCACATACACCCGGCAGAAAGGATCATTGATCTCGGCTGTCTGCATGTGGCCCATAGGCTGTAGTTTGAGGACCCATGCTCTAGGCGGTCACCAAGAGGATGTGGTTTCAACCCAATAGCTTGGAAACACTACAATTTGTTTAAAAGTAATGGGGCAGAAGGAGTCCCTGATTGACCCACGCAAGACGAGTTTTCCCATGCCCTATTACTAAGAGTTCATAGTTATGGTTAAGGGGAACCAGGACATCCCGATCTGATCCCTTTAACTCAAGTGTGGGCTGACATTGCCACTAAGAAGCCTGCAAATATAAAAGACTTACTCCCTCCCTCAAAGAAAGGGTCCTTGTTTCCAAGGTTTCAGGAAACATGTCAGGATCGGAAATACAAACGGTCCAAGTTCCCAAAGCCACATAGGTGGAGGCCATCCCTCCAACACCCCCTCCCCCACCACCTCCCTCTCCCCCACCTTCCCCTCCACTCTCCTCCCGATTTCTCTCCCCTAATCGGCTTTATCCCAGTTTGCAGGAAAACTCTGGGAGTGGGAGAGCTGGCTTCAGACCCTTTGGTTCCAACCCCGCCCTATAAGTTTTCTAGGGTCCAGAAATAGAAAACTTCTAACAGGCCCTTATTGAGTCACTCCCTCCCCCACCGCCCCCACCAACCTCACCCCCACCCCCAACCAGCTGCCCCCCACACAAACTAGTACTGGTATGTCTTCCATACTCATCAGTCAACCTGGAATGATTGCCAGCAACTTCTCCAGGGGCTGTTCACCACAGAGGAAGGGTAGCCCTTCCAGACAGAGGCCCAGTAAGCAGTCAGTGAACCTGGTGGTCAGCGAGCGGGCACTCCCCACTTGAGAGAAACTCTTTTGGCCACTACACGATCAATGTGGGATCTCAATTCCTAGCAAGGCCCAGAGGGCTTTACCAGGTATCACCCGTTGCTCTTACACGACCCTCTGCGGAAGAACTAGGAAACCTATGACTGTATCTAAGGTCAGTGAGAATTTTCAGGCTCTTATAAGAGAATTTCCATCTGCCTTTCTAGAGTAGCTGATGTAAGACTAAGGGCTTTATACCCCTAACGGCTCCGAGAACCGGAGGGCAATAAGTATTGCCTTTATTACTCAGTCAGTCTGCCTCAGACATGAAAAAGAAGTTGGAAGGGTTTGAACAGAAAAATCTTAGTGATTTGGTTCAAGTGGCTCATTGAGTGTATAACAACAGAGATGACCCTAGCACGACAGAGACAAAGAAACTAGCTAAAATACTAGTAATTGCCATGAGAGACCCCAGAGACTCAGGAAAAGGAGAGCATGGCCCACTCATGGAGAGAGTAACCTGTGGGCACCGCCAAGCCATGGGGAAGGATCAATGTGCCTACTGCAGGAAAGAAGGACACTGGAAAAATCAGTGCCTTGAAAAAACCAGGAAAGGTGCACGACCCTCCACTAGAGTGGACGGGTCTCATCTGCACCTAGAAAGACCCAAGCAAGAGACAATAATGCTTGAAGAAGCTGAATGAAGGGGTCAGAGCTCTTTTTCCCTTCGCCACCATGAGCCCAGGCTAACTCTCCATGTAGGAGGCCAGCCAGTAAATTTCTTGGTGGACAGAGGGGCCACCTTCTTAGGTTCAGAAAGGAATACGGGCACATTTTCAAAGAAAAAAAAATGTGAATTACTGTGAGCCTATGATTCCTTTCACAGATAACTCAAACCAGAAAGTTTGCATGGATGTTAGGTGGGCTTCACAAGACAACAAGATAACAAATATCTATCTGCCCTTTGTCCCAGTTAGCCACCTGGTTATGATGGCACTGGCTCCTGGCTCAGCTGCTGAGCCAGTGAAGCAGTTATAGCAGGAGAAGACTAGGTGGCCGGTGGCCATCAACGGAAGGAACAAATCTCCACAGTGGGCTTCCTGTTTCAATATGGAGCCACGTATGTCACCTGCGGGACACCATCTCTTTCCTGAGCTCATAATTGCCACCCCAGGTCTAGAATGCAGCGCGCAGGTACACACTATATGAAACAGTCTCTGATTAACCCCTCTCGATGACTTGCTGACATGGGAATCTGGATAATCCAGTACATTTACTTTCCAGATGAGAAAACTCACTCAAAAACACACAGGATTTGGCCCAGAGACACACAATTGGTTAACAACAAAATCATATTCACAACCAGCGTCTGGACCAAGAGCCCGGTGCCTCAAAGATCTGTGCCCATCGAGCAGTCAATATCTCCTGGACTCTCAAAAGATCTGAGCTGACACCCACCCCCCCCCCACCTCCTTGCAGCCCCCAAAGATTGTATTTCATAGGATGGCACCGGATCTGCAGCTCGCGGAGAGGGACATATCTGATCAGAGAACACAGGGCAGAACAAGGGGGAGGAGGGGAGAATGGAGCACATCCTGGCCCAATACACCTTGAGGATGATGTTCCCAATCAGAGAAGCCAGTCCACAGAGAAGACCACATGGGCAGCCCCACGATGAGAAACGTCCCTCAAAGACCCATAGCCCTAGAGGGGACAACACTGGACACACAATGTGGGAACTGCGCCCGAACTGATCCTGCCACATCGAGGCATGACACTAAGAGAGTGCAGCAGAAGAGAAAGAAAACGGAGCATCAAAATCCCCGGGGAATGCCAAAGGTGGACTTTGTGGTCAGGGCTCGGTGCCCCAACAGACAGGACTGGAAAACACTCCTAAAGTTCACCACACAGTCCTTGTTCTTTTCTTTCTTGGTTAGTGTTGTTTTCCTTTAGTGTCATTGGATTTTGGTTGGGTTTTGTTTCCATTTTTCTTTGTTTTTTTTTCTTTTTGCTGCTTGCTTTTGCTCAGTCTTTTTTTGTGCATGTTATTACCTTTACAGGTCTGTCTAATTAAGAGAGGCTGGATGAACAATCTGGAGGAGTAAACATGTGACTGGCCCTTTCCATTGGGCATGGGAGTGAGCACGGTGGGAGGAAAGGAAATGGTGTCAAGAAACCCAGAGACAAGGGAACAACAAGTGATGGAAATCGGTGGTGAGGGGGATGTAGGAGGCCTGGAAGGGCATGATCAAGGGTAATGTAACCAAGAGTAATTATTGAAACCCAAAGGAAGACTGAGCATGGCAGTGGGCACAAGAGGAAAACAAAAGTGTTTAGAAGAGTGAGTAGGGCAGCAAGTCCCCTTATAGACGTCTAAATAAAGGCATGTACATATACTTACAAAGGGGCATCGGGAAATAGATCTATGTCCATATGTTTATAGATTTAGTATTAAGGTAGCAGATGGACATAGGGCCTCCGCTCAAGGACTCCCTTATTGCAAGAACACTGTTCTATTAAATTGGCATTCTACGATGCTCACCTTCCCTACACGATCACTGACCACAAAGCGGCTTAATAAGCAGATGTGGTGAAGAAAGCCGATGGTGTCCAGCTACCAAATGATATAGCGTGTGGGGTCTTAAAGGCTTGAAGGTAAAGAAGCAGCCATCTGGCTCAGAAGCAACAGCGCCCACATGGAGGAAGCATACCAGCCTGTGTGATCACAAAGTTTCAAAGGGATAAGGCAACAGGCATCATGAGAACAAAAAAATCTTATCATGGAGAATGAGAGGGCACTGCCGGGTATAGACCCAAAACCTATTTGCAGCGCACTGGATATCCCCTTACAGAAGGATCTCAGAGAGGAGATTAAAGAATACAGGGTATGAGACAGCATAGATGAAACACAACTTTCCTCTAGTTCTTAATGCTTCCTCTTGCCCCAATATCATGAACCCAATTCTACCATACTAATCTGGCCAAACTAGAGAAGTATTCTAGTACCGATAGGAATTTCAAACACGGAGAATCCAGGGTGGATGGGCTCTTTAGGACCAATGTTATGAGTGGAGATACTGGGAGGGTGGAGGAAGGGCAGGATGGAAAGTGGGAACCGATTACAAGGATCTTCATTGACCTCAAAAGAAAGGTGGGTGAAGATATGACAAAAGAATTAGTCCATTTCCAAGGATTGATGAGGGATGGATGGCGGGCATTGAGGGGGAAAAAATGAGGAGCTGAGGCCAGGGGCTTGGGTGGAGAGTGGAGATTTTGAGAATAATGAGGGCAATTAATGTACAGATGTGCTTCAAACAGCTGATGTATATATGGATGGTGGTTAGTGTTGTAGGAGCCACTAATGAAAAGATCATAAAAAAAAATCTGTGCAGAGGGCTCATGCAAGGATGATCTCAGGCTGGATTAGACCAGTCAAAACATCTACTGGAGTCGCCTCACCCTGTGTCTATTCCTGAGTCAGGCATGAAGCTTAGGGCACACAGCCCCAGCAGCTGGCCAGTCAGGGAGGTTTGCCTCTGAGGCTTTCCACAGGGGGAATGGTCGTCTGTCCTGCAGGGCCCACCCTCCTTTGTAAGCGTGATGTCTGGGGCACGGCTTTCATGGAGTCCACACCATGGGAGCTCTACTACTCATGGGGTATTGGCAGGAAGCCTCTGCCCATGTGCACACACCACCAACTAGCTGGAGGATCTCCGTGAACAAAGCCTGAGGCAGACAACAAGCCCACTAACTGATGCTGTAAGAGATACAATCAGCATCCAGAAACCTGCAACTGGGAGTAAGAGGCAGCATACTTTGGTCCCAGCTCCTCCCACTCTAATCTACAAGGAGTGACATTGCAAAGCACAGGGTTTTCATAAAGCACTTCCAGGACTGTGGAATGAGCAGCCTCGCTTGTGGACATGGATACTCTCTGATCCAGACGTACTACCTCCTCCCTTCCAGCCAGCTGAGACAAAAACCCTTGAAAGCAGAAAGCCATGCATCTGAACAGTATCCATGAGCCACTTATGTGCAGACCTGCTGACTCCAAAGAGCCTTCCTGAGTGAGAGAGAAATCACGCAGAAGCCTGGTCTGTCACTCAAGTGAGTTTTATGAGCGTTAGGGAGGCGTGGTGGGCATGTCTGGCCGACCCCAGTGGCTGAATTGAATTTACATGTCCTAGGTTAGTCACTCCAGGTACAGGACCCACCCAGGTGTACCTCCCCTTCATGGCCAAAAACCTGGACCTCTGAGCATACACAGAGTGCCTCTCCTAACTGAGCTCTAATCTTGGCCCTATGGCCATGCATAACGGATGCCCCAGCCCCTAGGATAGCTACCTAACATTTGCCCACCTGAAGAGGTATGGACCCAAAACATTGGGGTAGTGGGCGACGACATCTCTAGCTACTTCCTGCTGGCAAAAGGGGCGAGGTGGGGCTTTGGGTCCATACCCTTCCTACACTGCTGGGAGGGGTTGTCCATTGAGGGCAACTTTATCCAGGATGGATAAGGTTGAGGTGGTCCAGGAGATGGTAGTCGTGGACCTGGCACACTTGGTTCGGAAGTTTTAGTCACCCGATAACTTCTGGGAAAAACAAACTGTCAAAAAGGTGAACAGTTTGACTACGACAAGGCTAAGCTTGTGAGGTGGCAGTAGCTTGAAATTAGGTGAGTGTCACAGGAAACAAAAAAATCTTAGGATTACCAGGCATGTGTGTTTGTTCATTGGAAGTACAGGAAGAGGGATAAAAGCATTCACACTTTCCCCTAGGAGAGCACAGGTTTGGGCACTACTAGGTGCAGTGGGATCACTGATTCATTTATGATGCTAAGGTCTTGGACCCGCTGATAAGACCCATCATTATTTTTAACCCTATAACACTTCAATTTTAATTTTGGGAAAAATTATTTTCTTTTTGTTGTGGACTTTCATAGTTACAAATATATATATGAATATATACATTTTTTAATGTTATGAAAACATCATGCTCCGCATTATAGAGTTAAATGGAAATAATGGGCTAGTACAGGAGGAGTCAAAAGTGACCATAATAGAGTAACTGCCTAAGTCATTTTGAATTTTCTTGGGATCAATTGGAGTAAAGGCTTGTAAATTACCTGGGGTCCAAATTCACATGGTGCCTCCTACAACAGGTAGAAT
Source organism: Tenrec ecaudatus (assembly GCF_050624435.1). Taxonomy (NCBI): domain Eukaryota; kingdom Metazoa; phylum Chordata; class Mammalia; order Afrosoricida; family Tenrecidae; genus Tenrec; species Tenrec ecaudatus. The sequence continues at coordinate 19,626 of NW_027459252.1, forward strand.
GTTCAGGGATGTTTCAGGGCTGGGAGATTAGTAACCCCTAAGTCCAGGATACCTTAGGGCAGGGGTCCTGAAACTGTTTACCCAGGGGGCCAGTTTACTGTACCTCAGGCTATTGGAGGGGCAAACTATAGTTAAAAAAACAACAAAAATTATGAAAAAATTCATGTGCACCATGCACATCTTGATTTGAAGTTCAAAAAAAAAAAAATAAATGGGGCACAAACACCCGGCAAAAAGGCTCAATGTCCTCGGCTGTCTGCATGTGGCCCATAGGCTGTAGTTTGAGGACCCATGCTCTAGGCGGTCACCAAGAGGATGTGGTTTCAACCCAATAGCTTGGAGACACTACAATTTGTTTAAAAGTAATGGGGCAGAAGGAGTCGCTGATTGACCCACGCAAGACTAGTTTTCCCATCCCCTATTACTAAGAGTTCATAGTTTTGGTTAAGGGGAACCAGGACATCCCGATTTGATCCCTTTAATTCAAGTGTGGGCTGACATTGCCACGAAGAAGCCTGCAAATATAAGACTTACTCTCTCCCTCAAAGAAAGGGTCCTTGTTTCCAAGGTTTCACGAAACATGGCAGGACCGGAAAAACAAACGGTCCAAGTTCCCAAAACCACATAGGTTGAGGCCATCCCTCCCCAACCCCTCCCCCACCCCCTCCCTCTCCCCCACCTTCCCCTCCCCTCCCCTCCCGATCTCTCTCCCCTAATCGGCTTTATCCCAGTTTGCAGGAAAACTCTGGGAGTGGGAGAGCTGGCTTCAGACCCATTGGTTCCAACCCCGCCCTATAAGTTTTCTAGGGTCCAGAAATAGAAAACTTCTAACAGGCCCTTATTGAGTCACTCCCTCCCCCACCGCCCCCCCCCCGCCAACGTCACCCCCACCCCCAACCAGCTGCCCCCTACACACACTAGTACTGGTATGATTTCCATACTCATCAGCCCACCTGTATAATTGCCAGCAACTTCTCCAGGTGCTGTTCACCACGGAGGAAGGGTAGCCCTTCCAGACAGAGGCCCAGTAAGCAGTCAGTGAACCTGGTGGTCAGCGAGTGGGCACTCCCCACTTGAGAGAAACTCTTTTGGCCACTATACGATCAATGTGGGATCTCAATTCCTAGCAAGGCCCAGAGGGCTTTACCAGGTATCACCCGTTGCTCTTAAACGACCCTCTGTTGGAAGAACTAGGAAACCTATGACTGTATCTAAGGTCAGTGAGAATTTTCAGGCTCTTATAAGAGAATGTCCGCCTGCCTTTCTAGAGTAGCTGATGTAAGACTACGGGCTTTATACCCCTAACGGCTCCGAGAACCGGAGGGCAATAAGTATTGCCTTTATTACTCAGTCAGTCTGCCTCAGACATGAAAAAGAAGTTGGAAGGGTTTGAACGGAAAAATCTTAGTGATTTGGTTCAAGTGGCTCATTGAGTGTATAACAACAGAGATGACCCTAGCACGACAGAGACAAAGAAACTAGCTAAAATACTAGTAATTGCCATGAGAGACCCCAGAGACTCAGGAAAAGGAGAGCATGGCCCACTCATGGAGAGACTAACCTGTGGGCACCGCCAAGCCATGGGGAAGGATCAATGTGCCTACTGCAGGAAAGAAGGACACTGGAAAAATCAGTGCCTTGAAAACCCCAGGAAAGGTGCACGACCCTCCAGTAGAGTGGACGGGTCTCATCTGCACCTAGAAAGACCCAAGCAAGAGACAATAATGCTTGAAGAAGCTGAATGAAGGAGTCAGAGCTCTTTTTCCCTTCGCCACCTTAACTCTCCATGTAGGAGGCCAGCCAGTAAATTCCTTGGTGGACAGAGGGGCCACCTTCTTAGGTTCAGAAAGGAATACGGGCACATTTTCAAAGAAAAAAAATGTGAATTACTGTGAGCCTATGATTCCTTTCACAGATAACTCAAACCAGAAAGTTTGCATGGATGTTAGGTGGGCTTCACAAGACAACAAGATAACAAATATCTATCTGCCCTTTGTCCCAGTTAGCCACCTGGTTATGATGGCACTGGCTCCTGGCTCAGCTGCTGAGCCAGTGAAGCAGTTATAGCAGGAGAAGACTAGGTGGCCGGTGGCCATCAACGGAAGGACCAAATCTCCAAGTGGGCTTCCTGTTTCAATATGGAGCCACGTATGTCACCTGCGGGACACCATCTCTTTCCTGAGCTCATAATTGCCACCCAAGGTCTAGAATGCAGCGCGCAGGTACACACTATATTAAACAGTCTCTGATTAACCCCTCTCGATGACTTGCTGACATGGGAGTCTGGATAATCCAGTACATTTACTTTCCAGATGAGAAAACTCACACAAAAACACCCAGGATTTGGCCCAGAGACACACAATTGGTTAACAACAAAATCATATTCACAACCAGCGTCTGGACCAAGAACCCGGTGCCTCAAAGAACTGTGCCCATCGAGCAGTCAATATCTCCTGGACTCTCAAAAGATCTGAGCTGACACCCACCCCCCCCCACCTCCTTGCAGACCCCAAAGATTGTATTTCATAGGATGGCACCGGATCTGCAGCTCGCGGAGAGGGACATATCTGATCAGAGAACACAGGGCAGAACAAGGGGGAGGAGGGGAGAATGGAGCACATCCTGGCCCAATACACCTTGAGGATGATGTTCCCAATCAGAGAAGCCAGTCCACAGAGAAGACCACATGGGCAGCCCCACGATGAGAAACGTCCCTCAAAGACCCATAGCCCTAGAGGGGACAACACTGGACACACAATGTGGGAACTGCGCCCGAACTGATCCTGCCACATCGAGGCATGACACTAAGAGAGTGCAGCAGAAGAGAAAGAAAACGGAGCATCAAAGTCCCCGGGGAATGCCAAAGGTGGACTTTGTGGTCAGGGCTCGGTGCCCCAACAGACAGGACTGGAAAACACTCCTAAAGTTCACCACACAGTCCTTGTACTTTTCTTTCTGGTTAGTGTTGTTTTCCTTTAGTGTCATTGGATTTTGGTTGGGTTTTGTTTCCATTTTTCTTTGTTTTTTTTTCTTTTTGCTGCTTGCTTTTGCTCAGTCTTGTTTTGTGCATGTTATTACCTTTACAGGTCTGTCTAATTAAGAGAGGCTGGATGAACAATCTGGAGGAGTAAACATGTGACTGGCCCTTTCCATTGGGCATGGGAGTGAGCACGGTGGGAGGAAAGGAAATGGTGTCAAGAAACCCAGAGACAAGGGAACAACAAGTGATGGAAATCTGTGGTGAGGGGGATGTAGGAGGCCTGGAAGGGCATGATCAAGGGTAATGTAACCAAGAGTAATTATTGAAACCCAAAGGAAGACTGAGCATGGCAGTGGGCACAAGAGGAAAACAAAAGTGTATAGAAGAGTGAGTAGGGCAGCAAGTCCCCTTATAGACGTCTAAATAAAGGCATGTACATATACTTACAAAGGAACATCGGGAAATAGATCTATGTCCATATGTTTATAGATTTAGTATTAAGGTAGCAGATGGACATAGGGCCTCCGCTCAAGGACTCCCTTATTGCAAGAACACTGTTCTATTAAATTGGCATTCTACGATGCTCACCTTCCCTACACGATCACTGACCACAAAGCGGCTTAATAAGCAGATGTGGTGAAGAAAGCCGATGGTGTCCAGCTACCAAAAGATATAGCGTGTGGGGTCTTAAAGGCTTGAAGGTAAAGAAGCAGCCATCTGGCTCAGAAGCAACAGAGCCCACATGGAGGAAGCATACCAGCCTGTGTGATCACAAAGTTTCAAAGGGATAAGGCAACAGGCATCATGAGAACAAAAAAATCTTATCATGGAGAATGAGAGGGCACTGCCGGGTATAGACCCAAAACCTATTTGCAGCGCACTGGATATCCCCTTACAGAAGGATCTCAGAGAGGAGATTAAAGAATACAGGGTATGAGACAGCAAAGATGAAACACAACTTTCCTCCAGTTCTTAATGCTTCCTCTTGCCCCACTATCATGATCCCAGTTCTACCACACTAATCTGGCCAAACTAGAGAAGGTATTCTAGTACCGATAGGAATTTCAAACACGGAGAATCCAGGGTGGATGGGCTCTTTAGGACCAGTGTTATGGGTGGAGATACTGGGAGGGTGGAGGAAGGGCAGGATGGAAAGTGGGAACCGATTACAAGGATCTTCATTGACCTCAAAAGAAAGGTGGGTGAAGATATGACAAAAGAATTAGTCCATTTCCAAGGATTGATGAGGGATGGATGGCAGGCATTGAGGGGGAAAAAATGAGGAGCTGAGGCCAGGGGCTTGGGTGGAGAGTGGAGATTTTGAGAATAATGAGGGCAATTAATGTACAGATGTGCTTCAAACAGCTGATGTATATATGGATTGTGGTTAGTGTTGTAGGAGCCACTAATGAAAAGATCATAAAAAAAAAATCTGTGCAGAGGGCTCATGCAAGGATGATCTCAGGCTGGATTAGACCAGTCAAAACAGCTACTGGAGTCGCCTCACCCTGTGTCTATTATTGAGTCAGCCATGATGCTTAGGACCCACAGCCCCAGCAGCTGGCCAGAGAGGGAGGTGGATCTCTGAGGCCATTCCACAGGGGGAATGGTCCTCTGTCCTGCAGGGCCCACCCTCCTTTGTAAGCATGCTGCCTGGGGCAAGGCTTTCATGGAGTCCACACCATGGGAGCTCTACTACTCATGGGGGATTGGCAGGAAGCCTCTGCTCATGCGCACACACCACCAACTAGCTGGAGGATCTCCGTGAACAAAGCCTGAGGCAGACAACAAGCCCACTAACTGATGCTGTAAGAGATACAATCAGCATCCAGAAACCTGCAACTGGGAGTAAGAGGCAGCATACCTTGGTCCCAGCCCCTCCCACTCTAATCTACAAGGAGTGACATTGCAAAGCAGAGGGTTTTCATAAAGCACTTCCAGGACTGTGGAATGAGCAGCCTCGTTTGTGGACATGGATACTCTGTGATCCAGACGTACTACCTCCTCCCTTACAGTCAGCTGAGACAAAAACCCTTGCAAGCAGAAAGCCATGCATCTGAACAGTATCCACCAGCCACTCATGTGCAGCACAGCTGCCTCCAAAGAGCCTTCCTGAATGAGAGAGAAATCATGCAGAAGCCTGGTCTGCACTCAAGAGAGTTTTATGAGCGTTAGGGAGGCGTGGTGGGCAAGTCTGGCCGACCCCAGTGGCTGAATTGAATTTACATGGCCTAGATTGGTCAATCCAGGTACAGGAACTACCCAGGTGACCTCCCCTTCATGGCCAGAAATCTGGACCTCTGAGCATGCACAGGGTGCCTCTCCTAACTGGGCTCTTATCTTGGCCCTATGGGCATGCATAACGGATGCCCCAGTCCCTAGTATAGCTACCTAACATTTGCCCCCCTGAAGAGATATGGACCCAAATCTTTGGGGGTACTGGGCGACGACATCTCTAGCTGCTTCCTGCTGGCAAAAGGGGCGAGGTGGGGCTTTGGGTCCATACCCTTCCTACACTGCTGGGAGGGGTTGTCCATTGAGGGCAACTTTATCCAGGATGGATAAGGTTGAGGTGGTCCAGGAGATGGTAGTCGTGGACCTGGCACACTTGGTTCAGAAGCTTTAATCACCCGATAACTTCTGAGAAAAACAAACGGTCTAAAAGGTGAACAGTTTGACTACGACAAGGCTAAGCTTGTGAGGTGGCAGTGGCCTTGAAATTAGGTGAGTGTCACAGGAAACAAAAATAATCTTAGGATTACCAGACATGTGTGTTTGTTCATTGGAAGTACAGGAAGAGGGATAAAAGCATTCACACTTTCCCCTAGGAGGGCACAGGTTTGGGCACTACTAGGTGCAGTCGGATCACTGATTCATTTATGATGCTAAGGTCTTGGACCCGCTGATAAGACCCATCCTTCTTTTTAACCCTATAACGCTTCAATTTTAATTTTTGGAAAAAATTTTCTTTTTGTTGTGGACTTTCATAGTTATAAATATATATATATGTATTAATATATACATTTTTAATGTTATGAAAACATCATGCTTCGCGTTATAGAGTTAAATGGAAATAATGGGCTAGTGCAGGACGAGTCAAAAGTGACCAAAATAGAGTAACTGCCTAAGTCATTTTGAATTTTCTTGGGTTCAATTGGAGTAAAGGCTTGTAAATTACCCGGGGTCCAAATTCCCATGGTGCCTCCTACAACGGGTAGAATGTTCAGGGATGTTTCAGGGCTAGGAGATTAATAACCCCTAAGTCCAGGATACCTTAGGGCAGGGGTCCTTAAACTGTTTACCCAGGGGGCCAGTTCACTATCCCTCGGGCCTTTTGAAGGAAAGACTATAGTTTAAAAAAACAAATATTACGAACAAATTCATGTGCACACTGCACATCTTGATTTGAAGTTCAAAAAAAAAAATAAATGGGGCACATACACCCGGCAGAAAGGATCAACGTCCTCGGCTGTCTGCATGTGGCCCACAGGTTGTAGTTTGAGGACCCCTGCTCTCGGCATTCACCAAGAGGATGTGGTTTCAACCCAAAAGCTTGGAGACTCTACAATTTGTTTAAAAGTGATGGGGCAGAAGGAGTCCCTGATTGACCCACGCAAGACTAGTTTTCCCATCCCCTGTTACTAAGAGTTCATAGTTATGGTTAAAGGGAAACAGGATATCCCGATCTGATCCCGTTACTTCAAGTGTGGGCTGACATTGCCACTAAGAAGCCTGCAAATATAAAAGACTTACTCCCTCCCACAAAGAAAGGGCCCTTGTTTCCAAGGTTTCAGGAAACATGGAAGGACCGGAAAAACAAACGGTCCAAGTTCCCAAAACCACATAGGTGGAGGCCATCCCTCCCCATCACCCTCCCCCACCCCTCCCCTCCCTCACCCCTCCCCTCCCCTCCCCTCCCCATCACTCTCCCCTAATCGGCTTTATCCCATTTTGCAGGAGAACTCTGGGAGTGGGAGAGCTGGCTTCAAACCCTTTCTTTCAACCCCCGCCCTATAAGGTTTCTAGGGTCCAGAAATAGAAAACTTCTAACAGGCCCTTATTGAGTCACTCCCTCCCCCACCGGCCCCCCAAACTCACCCCCACCCCTAACAAGCAGCCCCCCCACACACACTAGTACTGGTATGACTTCCATACTCATCAGCCCACCTGGAATGCTTGCCAACAACTTCTCCAGGTGCTGTTCACAACGGAGGAGGGTAGCCCTTCCAGACAGAGGCCCAGTAAGCAGTCAGTGAACCTGATGGTCAGCGAGCGGGCACTCCCCACTTGAGAGAAACTCTTTTGGCCACTACACCAACAATGTGGGATCTCAATTCCTAGCAAGGCCCAGAGGACTTTACCAGGTATCAACCATTGCTCTTACATGACCCTCTGCAGAAGAGCTAGGAAACCTATGAATTTATCTAAGGTCAGTGAGAATTTTCAGGTTCCTATAAGAGAATATCCGCCTGCCTTTCTAGAGTGGCTGAGGGAAGCCTACGGGCTTTATACCCCTAACGGCCCGGAGGCACTGAAAACAGGAGGGCAATAAGTATTGCCTTTATTACTCAGTCAGTCTGCCTCAGACATGACAAAGAAGTGGGAAGGGTTTGAAGGGAAAAATCTTAGCGATTTGGTACAAGTGGCTCATTGAGTGTATAACAACAGAGATGACCCTAGCACGAGAGAGACAAAGAAGCTAGCTAAAATAATCGTAATTGACATGAGATACCCCAGAGACTCAGGAAAAGGAGAGCATGGCCCACTCACGGAGAGACTAACCTGTGGGCACCGCCAAGCCATGGGGAAGGACCAATGTGCCTACTGCAGGAAAGAAGGACACTGGAAAAATCAGTGCCTTGAAAACCCCAGGAGAGGTGCACGACCCTCCACTAGAGTGGATGGGCCTCATCTGCACGTAGAAAGACCCAAGCAAGAGACAATAATGCTTGAAGAAGCTCAATGAAGGGGTCAGGGCTCTGTTTCACTTCGCCGCCAAAAGCCCAGGCTAACTCTCCAAGTAGGAGGCCAGGCAGTAAATTTCTTGGTGGACACAGGGGCCACCTTGTCAGGTTCAGAAAGGAATATGGGCACATTTTCAAGAAGAAAGATGTGAATTACTGTGAGCCTATGATTCCTTCCACAGATAACTCACACCAGAAGGTTTGCATGGAGGGTAGGTGGGTTTCCCAAGACAACAAAATAACAAATATCTATCAGCCCTTTGGCCCAGTTAGCCACCTGGTTATGATATCACTGGCTTCTGGCTCAGCTGCTGAGCCAGTGAAGCAGTTATAGCAGGAGAAGACTAGGTGGCCAGTGGCCATCAACGGAAGGAAGAAATCTCCACAGTGGGCTTCCTGTTTCAATATGGAGCCACGTATGTTACCTGCTGGACACCATCTCTATCCTGAGCTCATAATTGCCATCGCAGGTCTAGAATGCGGCGCGCAGGTACACACTATATGAAACAGTCTCTGATTAACCCCTCTCGATAACTTGCTGACATGGGAGTCTGGATAATCCTGTACATTTACTTTGCAGATTAGAAAACTCACTCAAAAACACACGGGAGTTGACCCAGAGACACACAACTGGTTAACAACAAAGTCATATTCACAACCAGCGTCTGGACCAAGAGCACGGTGCCCCACAGAACTGTGCCCATCGAGCAGTCAATATCTCCTGGACTCTCAAAAGATCTGAGCTGATACCCACCCCCCCACCCCCACATCCTTGCAGCCCCAAAAGATTGTATTTCACAGGATGGCACCGGATCTGAAGCTCGCGGAGAGGGACATATCTGATCAGAGAACACAGGGCAGAACAAGGGGGAGGAGGGGAGAATGGAGCACATCCTGGCCCAATACACCTTGAGGATGATGTTCCCAATCAGAGAAGCCAATCCACAGAGAAGACCACATGGGCAGCCCCACGATGAGAAACGTCCCTCAAAGACCCATAGCCTTAGAGGGGACAACACTGGACACACAGTGTGGGAACTGCGCCCGAACTGATCCTGCCACTTCGATGCATGACACTAAGAGAGTGCAGCGGAAGAGTAAGAAAATGGAGCATCAAAGTCCCCGGGGAATGCCAAAGGTGGACTTTGTGGTCAGGGTTCGGTGCCCCCACAGACTGGACTGGAAAACACTCCTAAAGTTCACCACACAGTCCTTGTACTTTTCTTTCTGGTTAGTGTTGTTTTCTTTTAGTGTCATTGGATTTGGGTTGGGTTTTGTTTTCATTTTTGTTTGTTTTTTTTTCTTTTTGCTGCTTGGTTTAGCTCAGTCTTGTTTTGTGCATGTTATTACCTTTACAGGTCTGTCTAATTAAGAGAGGCTGGATGAACAATCTGGAGGAGTAAACATGTGACCGGCCCTTTGCATTGGGCATGGGAGTGAGCACGGTGGGGGGAAAGGAAGTGGTGTAAAGAAACCCAGAGACAAGGGTACAACAAGTGATGGAAAACGGTAGTGAGGGGGATGTAGGAGGCCTGGTAGAGCGTGATCAAAGGTAATGTAACCAAGAGGAATTACTGAAACCCAAAGGAAGACTGAGCATGTCAGTGGGCACAAGAGGAAAATCAAAGAGTATAGAAGAGTGAGCTGGGAAGCAAGGGCCAGTTATAGACGTCTAAATAAAGGCATGTACATATGTACATATATTTACAAAGGGGCATGGGGAAATAGATCTATGTCCATATGTTTATAGATTTAGTATTAAGGTAGCAGATGGACATAGGGCCTCCGCTCAAGGACTCCCTCATTGCAATAACACTGTTCTATTAAATTGGCATTCTAAGATGCTCACCTTCCCTACACAATCACTGACCACAAAGCGGCTGCATAAGCAAATGTGGTGAAGAAAGCCGATGGTGTCCAGCTACCTAAAGATATAGCGTGTGGGGTCTTAAAGGCCTGAGGGTAAAGAAACAGCCATCTGGCTCTGAAGCAACAGAGCCCACATGGAGAAAGCATACCAGCCTGTGTGATCACAAAGTTTTAAAGGGATAAGGCAACAGGCATCATGAGAACAAAAAAATCTTATCATGGAGAATGAGAGGGGACTGCCGGGTATAGACCCAAAACCTATTTGCAGTGCACTGGACATCCCCTTACAGAAGGATCTCAGAGTGGAGATTAAAGAATACAGGGTATGAGACAGCAAAGATGAAACACAACTTTCCTCTAGTTCTTAATGCTTTCTCTTGCCCCACTATCATGATCCCAGTTCTACCATACTAATCTGGCCAAACTAGAGAAGGTATTCTAGTACCGATAGGAATTTCAAACACGGGGGATCCAGAGTGGATGGGCCCTTTACCAGTGTTATGAGTGGAGATACTGGGAGGGTGGAGGAAGGGCAGGATGGAAAGTGGGAACCGATTACAAGGATCTTCATTGACCTCAAAAGAAAGGTGGGTGAAAATATGACAAAAGAATTAGTACATTTCCAAGGATTGATGAGGGATGGGTGGCGGGCATTGAGGGGGGGAAAAATGAGGAGCTGAGGCCAGGGGCTTGGGTGGAGAGTGGATATTTTGTGAATAAGGAGGGCAATTAATGTACAGATGGGCTTCAAACAGATGATGTATTTATGGATTGTGGTTAGTGTTGTAGGAGCCACTAATGAAAAGATCATAAAAGAAACAAAAATAATCTTGGCAGAGGGCTCATGCAAGGATGATCTCAGGCTGGATTAGACCAGTCAAAACAGCTACTGGAGTCGCCTCACCCTGTGTCTATTACTGAGTCAGCCATGATGCTTAGGACCCACAGCCCCAGCAGCTGGCCAGAGAGGGAGGTGGATCTCTGAGGCCATTCCACAGGGGGAATGGTCCTCTGTCCTGCAGGGCCCACCCTCCTTTGTAAGCATGCTGCCTGGGGCAAGGCTTTCATGGAGTCCACACCATGGGAGCTCTACTACTCATGGGGGATTGGCAGGAAGCCTCTGCTCATGCGCACACACCACCAACTAGCTGGAGGATCTCCGTGAACAAAGCCTGAGGCAGACAACAAGCCCACTAACTGATGCTGTAAGAGATACAATCAGCATCCAGAAACCTGCAACTGGGAGTAAGAGGCAGCATACCTTGGTCCCAGCCCCTCCCACTCTAATCTACAAGGAGTGACATTGCAAAGCAGAGGGTTTTCATAAAGCACTTCCAGGACTGTGGAATGAGCAGCCTCGTTTGTGGACATGGATACTCTGTGATCCAGACGTACTACCTCCTCCCTTACAGTCAGCTGAGACAAAAACCCTTGCAAGCAGAAAGCCATGCATCTGAACAGTATCCACCAGCCACTCATGTGCAGCACAGCTGCCTCCAAAGAGCCTTCCTGAGTGAGAGAGAAATCATGCAGAAGCCTGGTCTGCACTCAAGAGAGTTTTATGAGCGTTAGGGAGGCGTGGTGGGCAAGTCTGGCCGACCCCAGTGGCTGAATTGAATTTACATGGCCTAGATTGGTCAATCCAGGTACAGGAACCACCCAGGTGACCTCCCCTTCATGGCCAGAAATCTGGACCTCTGAGCATGCACAGGGTGCCTCTCCTAACTGGGCTCTTATCTTGGCCCTATGGGCATGCATAACGGATGCCCCAGTCCCTAGTATAGCTACCTAACATTTGCCCCCCTGAAGAGATATGGACCCAAATCTTTGGGGGTACTGGGCGACGACATCTCTAGCTGCTTCCTGCTGGCAAAAGGGGCGAGGTGGGGCTTTGGGTCCATACCCTTCCTACACTGCTGGGAGGGGTTGTCCATTGAGGGCAACTTTATCCAGGATGGATAAGGTTGAGGTGGTCCAGGAGATGGTAGTCGTGGACCTGGCACACTTGGTTCAGAAGCTTTAATCACCCGATAACTTCTGAGAAAAACAAACGGTCTAAAAGGTGAACAGTTTGACTACGACAAGGCTAAGCTTGTGAGGTGGCAGTGGCCTTGAAATTAGGTGAGTGTCACAGGAAACAAAAATAATCTTAGGATTACCAGACATGTGTGTTTGTTCATTGGAAGTACAGGAAGAGGGATAAAAGCATTCACACTTTCCCCTAGGAGGGCACAGGTTTGGGCACTACTAGGTGCAGTCGGATCACTGATTCATTTATGATGCTAAGGTCTTGGACCCGCTGATAAGACCCATCCTTCTTTTTAACCCTATAACGCTTCAATTTTAATTTTGGGAAAAAATTTTCTTTTTGTTGTGGACTTTCATAGTTATAAATATATATATATGTATTAATATATACATTTTTTAATGTTATGAAAACATCATGCTTCGCGTTATAGAGTTAAATGGAAATAATGGGCTAGTGCAGGACGAGTCAAAAGTGACCAAAATAGAGTAACTGCCTAAGTCATTTTGAATTTTCTTGGGTTCAATTGGAGTAAAGGCTTGTAAATTACCCGGGGTCCAAATTCCCATGGTGCCTCCTACAATGGGTAGAATGTTCAGGGATGTTTCAGGGCTGGGAGATTAATAACCCCTAAGTCCAGGATACCTTAGGGCAGGGGTCCTTAAACTGTTTACCCAGGGGGCCAGTTCACTATCCCTCAGGCCTTTTGAAGGAAAGACTATAGTTTAAAAAAACAAATATTACGAACAAATTCATGTGCACACTGCACATCTTGATTTGAAGTTCAAAAAAAAAATAAATGGGGCACATACACCCGGCAGAAAGGATCAACGTCCTCGGCTGTCTGCATGTGGCCCACAGGTTGTAGTTTGAGGACCCCTGCTCTCGGCATTCACCAAGAGGATGTGGTTTCAACCCAAAAGCTTGGAGACTACAATTTGTTTAAAAGTGATGGGGCAGAAGGAGTCCCTGATTGACCCACGCAAGACTAGTTTTCCCATCCCCTGTTACTAAGAGTTCATAGTTATGGTTAAAGGGAAACAGGATATCCCGATCTGATCCCGTTACTTCAAGTGTGGGCTGACATTGCCACTAAGAAGCCTGCAAATATAAAAGACTTACTCCCTCCCGCAAAGAAAGGGCCCTTGTTTCCAAGGTTTCAGGAAACATGGAAGGACCGGAAAAACAAACGGTCCAAGTTCCCAAAACCACATAGGTGGAGGCCATCCCTCCCCATCACCCTCCCCCACCCCTCCCCTCCCCCATCCCTCCCCCACCCCTCCCCTCCCCTGCCCTCCCCATCACTCTCCCCTAATCGGCTTTATCCCATTTTGCAGGAGAACTCTGGGAGTGGGAGAGCTGGCTTCAAACCCTTTCTTTCAACCCCCGCCCTATAAGGTTTCTAGGGTCCAGAAATAGAAAACTTCTAACAGGCCCTTATTGAGTCACTCCCTCCCCCACCGGCCCCCCAAACTCACCCCCACCCCTAACAAGCAGCCCCCCACACACACTAGTACTGGTATGACTTCCATACTCATCAGCCCACCTGGAATGCTTGCCAACAACTTCTCCAGGTGCTGTTCACAACGGAGGAGGGTAGCCCTTCCAGACAGAGGCCCAGTAAGCAGTCAGTGAACCTGATGGTCAGCGAGCGGGCACTCCCCACTTGAGAGAAACTCTTTTGGCCACTACACCAACAATGTGGGATCTCAATTCCTAGCAAGGCCCAGAGGACTTTACCAGGTATCAACCATTGCTCTTACATGACCCTCTGCAGAAGAGCTAGGAAACCTATGAATTTATCTAAGGTCAGTGAGAATTTTCAGGTTCCTATAAGAGAATATCCGCCTGCCTTTCTAGAGTGGCTGAGGGAAGCCTACGGGCTTTATACCCCTAACGGCCCGGAGGCACTGAAAACAGGAGGGCAATAAGTATTGCCTTTATTACTCAGTCAGTCTGCCTCAGACATGACAAAGAAGTGGGAAGGGTTTGAAGGGAAAAATCTTAGCGATTTGGTACAAGTGGCTCATTGAGTGTATAACAACAGAGATGACCCTAGCACGAGAGAGACAAAGAAGCTAGCTAAAATAATCGTAATTGACATGAGATACCCCAGAGACTCAGGAAAAGGAGAGCATGGCCCACTCACGGAGAGACTAACCTGTGGGCACCGCCAAGCCATGGGGAAGGACCAATGTGCCTACTGCAGGAAAGAAGGACACTGGAAAAATCAGTGCCTTGAAAACCCCAGGAGAGGTGCACGACCCTCCACTAGAGTGGATGGGCCTCATCTGCACGTAGAAAGACCCAAGCAAGAGACAATAATGCTTGAAGAAGCTCAATGAAGGGGTCAGGGCTCTGTTTCACTTCGCCGCCAAAAGCCCAGGCTAACTCTCCAAGTAGGAGGCCAGGCAGTAAATTTCTTGGTGGACACAGGGGCCACCTTGTCAGGTTCAGAAAGGAATATGGGCACATTTTCAAGAAGAAAGATGTGAATTACTGTGAGCCTATGATTCCTTCCACAGATAACTCACACCAGAAGGTTTGCATGGAGGGTAGGTGGGTTTCCCAAGACAACAAAATAACAAATATCTATCAGCCCTTTGGCCCAGTTAGCCACCTGGTTATGATATCACTGGCTTCTGGCTCAGCTGCTGAGCCAGTGAAGCAGTTATAGCAGGAGAAGACTAGGTGGCCAGTGGCCATCAACGGAAGGAAGAAATCTCCACAGTGGGCTTCCTGTTTCAATATGGAGCCACGTATGTTACCTGCTGGACACCATCTCTATCCTGAGCTCATAATTGCCATCGCAGGTCTAGAATGCGGCGCGCAGGTACACACTATATGAAACAGTCTCTGATTAACCCCTCTCGATAACTTGCTGACATGGGAGTCTGGATAATCCTGTACATTTACTTTGCAGATTAGAAAACTCACTCAAAAACACACGGGAGTTGACCCAGAGACACACAACTGGTTAACAACAAAGTCATATTCACAACCAGCGTCTGGACCAAGAGCACGGTGCCCCACAGAACTGTGCCCATCGAGCAGTCAATATCTCCTGGACTCTCAAAAGATCTGAGCTGATACCCACCCCCCCACCCCCACATCCTTGCAGCCCCAAAAGATTGTATTTCACAGGATGGCACCGGATCTGAAGCTCGCGGAGAGGGACATATCTGATCAGAGAACACAGGGCAGAACAAGGGGGAGGAGGGGAGAATGGAGCACATCCTGGCCCAATACACCTTGAGGATGATGTTCCCAATCAGAGAAGCCAATCCACAGAGAAGACCACATGGGCAGCCCCACGATGAGAAACGTCCCTCAAAGACCCATAGCCTTAGAGGGGACAACACTGGACACACAGTGTGGGAACTGCGCCCGAACTGATCCTGCCACTTCGATGCATGACACTAAGAGAGTGCAGCGGAAGAGTAAGAAAATGGAGCATCAAAGTCCCCGGGGAATGCCAAAGGTGGACTTTGTGGTCAGGGTTCGGTGCCCCCACAGACTGGACTGGAAAACACTCCTAAAGTTCACCACACAGTCCTTGTACTTTTCTTTCTGGTTAGTGTTGTTTTCTTTTAGTGTCATTGGATTTGGGTTGGGTTTTGTTTTCATTTTTGTTTGTTTTTTTTTCTTTTTGCTGCTTGGTTTAGCTCAGTCTTGTTTTGTGCATGTTATTACCTTTACAGGTCTGTCTAATTAAGAGAGGCTGGATGAACAATCTGGAGGAGTAAACATGTGACCGGCCCTTTGCATTGGGCATGGGAGTGAGCACGGTGGGGGGAAAGGAAGTGGTGTAAAGAAACCCAGAGACAAGGGTACAACAAGTGATGGAAAACGGTAGTGAGGGGGATGTAGGAGGCCTGGTAGAGCGTGATCAAAGGTAATGTAACCAAGAGGAATTACTGAAACCCAAAGGAAGACTGAGCATGTCAGTGGGCACAAGAGGAAAATCAAAGAGTATAGAAGAGTGAGCTGGGAAGCAAGGGCCAGTTATAGACGTCTAAATAAAGGCATGTACATATGTACATATATTTACAAAGGGGCATGGGGAAATAGATCTATGTCCATATGTTTATAGATTTAGTATTAAGGTAGCAGATGGACATAGGGCCTCCGCTCAAGGACTCCCTCATTGCAATAACACTGTTCTATTAAATTGGCATTCTAAGATGCTCACCTTCCCTACACAATCACTGACCACAAAGCGGCTGCATAAGCAAATGTGGTGAAGAAAGCCGATGGTGTCCAGCTACCTAAAGATATAGCGTGTGGGGTCTTAAAGGCCTGAGGGTAAAGAAACAGCCATCTGGCTCTGAAGCAACAGAGCCCACATGGAGAAAGCATACCAGCCTGTGTGATCACAAAGTTTTAAAGGGATAAGGCAACAGGCATCATGAGAACAAAAAAATCTTATCATGGAGAATGAGAGGGGACTGCCGGGTATAGACCCAAAACCTATTTGCAGTGCACTGGACATCCCCTTACAGAAGGATCTCAGAGTGGAGATTAAAGAATACAGGGTATGAGACAGCAAAGATGAAACACAACTTTCCTCTAGTTCTTAATGCTTTCTCTTGCCCCACTATCATGATCCCAGTTCTACCATACTAATCTGGCCAAACTAGAGAAGGTATTCTAGTACCGATAGGAATTTCAAACACGGGGGATCCAGAGTGGATGGGCCCTTTACCAGTGTTATGAGTGGAGATACTGGGAGGGTGGAGGAAGGGCAGGATGGAAAGTGGGAACCGATTACAAGGATCTTCATTGACCTCAAAAGAAAGGTGGGTGAAAATATGACAAAAGAATTAGTACATTTCCAAGGATTGATGAGGGATGGGTGGCGGGCATTGAGGGGGGAAAAATGAGGAGCTGAGGCCAGGGGCTTGGGTGGAGAGTGGATATTTTGTGAATAAGGAGGGCAATTAATGTACAGATGGGCTTCAAACAGATGATGTATTTATGGATTGTGGTTAGTGTTGTAGGAGCCACTAATGAAAAGATCATAAAAGAAACAAAAATAATCTTGGCAGAGGGCTCATGCAAGGATGATCTCAGGCTGGATTAGACCAGTCAAAACAGCTACTGGAGTCGCCTCACCCTGTGTCTATTACTGAGTCAGCCATGATGCTTAGGACCCACAGCCCCAGCAGCTGGCCAGAGAGGGAGGTGGATCTCTGAGGCCATTCCACAGGGGGAATGGTCCTCTGTCCTGCAGGGCCCACCCTCCTTTGTAAGCATGCTGCCTGGGGCAAGGCTTTCATGGAGTCCACACCATGGGAGCTCTACTACTCATGGGGGATTGGCAGGAAGCCTCTGCTCATGCGCACACACCACCAACTAGCTGGAGGATCTCCGTGAACAAAGCCTGAGGCAGACAACAAGCCCACTAACTGATGCTGTAAGAGATACAATCAGCATCCAGAAACCTGCAACTGGGAGTAAGAGGCAGCATACCTTGGTCCCAGCCCCTCCCACTCTAATCTACAAGGAGTGACATTGCAAAGCAGAGGGTTTTCATAAAGCACTTCCAGGACTGTGGAATGAGCAGCCTCGTTTGTGGACATGGATACTCTGTGATCCAGACGTACTACCTCCTCCCTTACAGTCAGCTGAGACAAAAACCCTTGCAAGCAGAAAGCCATGCATCTGAACAGTATCCACCAGCCACTCATGTGCAGCACAGCTGCCTCCAAAGAGCCTTCCTGAATGAGAGAGAAATCATGCAGAAGCCTGGTCTGCACTCAAGAGAGTTTTATGAGCGTTAGGGAGGCGTGGTGGGCAAGTCTGGCCGACCCCAGTGGCTGAATTGAATTTACATGGCCTAGATTGGTCAATCCAGGTACAGGAACCACCCAGGTGACCTCCCCTTCATGGCCAGAAATCTGGACCTCTGAGCATGCACAGGGTGCCTCTCCTAACTGGGCTCTTATCTTGGCCCTATGGGCATGCATAACGGATGCCCCAGTCCCTAGTATAGCTACCTAACATTTGCCCCCCTGAAGAGATATGGACCCAAATCTTTGGGGGTACTGGGCGACGACATCTCTAGCTGCTTCCTGCTGGCAAAAGGGGCGAGGTGGGGCTTTGGGTCCATACCCTTCCTACACTGCTGGGAGGGGTTGTCCATTGAGGGCAACTTTATCCAGGATGGATAAGGTTGAGGTGGTCCAGGAGATGGTAGTCGTGGACCTGGCACACTTGGTTCAGAAGCTTTAATCACCCGATAACTTCTGAGAAAAACAAACGGTCTAAAAGGTGAACAGTTTGACTACGACAAGGCTAAGCTTGTGAGGTGGCAGTGGCCTTGAAATTAGGTGAGTGTCACAGGAAACAAAAATAATCTTAGGATTACCAGACATGTGTGTTTGTTCATTGGAAGTACAGGAAGAGGGATAAAAGCATTCACACTTTCCCCTAGGAGGGCACAGGTTTGGGCACTACTAGGTGCAGTCGGATCACTGATTCATTTATGATGCTAAGGTCTTGGACCCGCTGATAAGACCCATCCTTCTTTTTAACCCTATAACGCTTCAATTTTAATTTTGGGAAAAAATTTTCTTTTTGTTGTGGACTTTCATAGTTATAAATATATATATATGTATTAATATATACATTTTTTAATGTTATGAAAACATCATGCTTCGCGTTATAGAGTTAAATGGAAATAATGGGCTAGTGCAGGACGAGTCAAAAGTGACCAAAATAGAGTAACTGCCTAAGTCATTTTGAATTTTCTTGGGTTCAATTGGAGTAAAGGCTTGTAAATTACCCGGGGTCCAAATTCCCATGGTGCCTCCTACAATGGGTAGAATGTTCAGGGATGTTTCAGGGCTGGGAGATTAATAACCCCTAAGTCCAGGATACCTTAGGGCAGGGGTCCTTAAACTGTTTACCCAGGGGGCCAGTTCACTATCCCTCAGGCCTTTTGAAGGAAAGACTATAGTTTAAAAAAACAAATATTACGAACAAATTCATGTGCACACTGCACATCTTGATTTGAAGTTCAAAAAAAAAATAAATGGGGCACATACACCCGGCAGAAAGGATCAACGTCCTCGGCTGTCTGCATGTGGCCCACAGGTTGTAGTTTGAGGACCCCTGCTCTCGGCATTCACCAAGAGGATGTGGTTTCAACCCAAAAGCTTGGAGACTCTACAATTTGTTTAAAAGTGATGGGGCAGAAGGAGTCCCTGATTGACCCACGCAAGACTAGTTTTCCCATCCCCTGTTACTAAGAGTTCATAGTTATGGTTAAAGGGAAACAGGATATCCCGATCTGATCCCGTTACTTCAAGTGTGGGCTGACATTGCCACTAAGAAGCCTGCAAATATAAAAGACTTACTCCCTCCCGCAAAGAAAGGGCCCTTGTTTCCAAGGTTTCAGGAAACATGGAAGGACCGGAAAAACAAACGGTCCAAGTTCCCAAAACCACATAGGTGGAGGCCATCCCTCCCCATCACCCTCCCCCACCCCTCCCCTCCCCCATCCCTCCCCCACCCCTCCCCTCCCCTGCCCTCCCCATCACTCTCCCCTAATCGGCTTTATCCCATTTTGCAGGAGAACTCTGGGAGTGGGAGAGCTGGCTTCAAACCCTTTCTTTCAACCCCCGCCCTATAAGGTTTCTAGGGTCCAGAAATAGAAAACTTCTAACAGGCCCTTATTGAGTCACTCCCTCCCCCACCGGCCCCCCAAACTCACCCCCACCCCTAACAAGCAGCCCCCCACACACACTAGTACTGGTATGACTTCCATACTCATCAGCCCACCTGGAATGCTTGCCAACAACTTCTCCAGGTGCTGTTCACAACGGAGGAGGGTAGCCCTTCCAGACAGAGGCCCAGTAAGCAGTCAGTGAACCTGATGGTCAGCGAGCGGGCACTCCCCACTTGAGAGAAACTCTTTTGGCCACTACACCAACAATGTGGGATCTCAATTCCTAGCAAGGCCCAGAGGACTTTACCAGGTATCAACCATTGCTCTTACATGACCCTCTGCAGAAGAGCTAGGAAACCTATGAATTTATCTAAGGTCAGTGAGAATTTTCAGGTTCCTATAAGAGAATATCCGCCTGCCTTTCTAGAGTGGCTGAGGGAAGCCTACGGGCTTTATACCCCTAACGGCCCGGAGGCACTGAAAACAGGAGGGCAATAAGTATTGCCTTTATTACTCAGTCAGTCTGCCTCAGACATGACAAAGAAGTGGGAAGGGTTTGAAGGGAAAAATCTTAGCGATTTGGTACAAGTGGCTCATTGAGTGTATAACAACAGAGATGACCCTAGCACGAGAGAGACAAAGAAGCTAGCTAAAATAATCGTAATTGACATGAGATACCCCAGAGACTCAGGAAAAGGAGAGCATGGCCCACTCACGGAGAGACTAACCTGTGGGCACCGCCAAGCCATGGGGAAGGACCAATGTGCCTACTGCAGGAAAGAAGGACACTGGAAAAATCAGTGCCTTGAAAACCCCAGGAGAGGTGCACGACCCTCCACTAGAGTGGATGGGCCTCATCTGCACGTAGAAAGACCCAAGCAAGAGACAATAATGCTTGAAGAAGCTCAATGAAGGGGTCAGGGCTCTGTTTCACTTCGCCGCCAAAAGCCCAGGCTAACTCTCCAAGTAGGAGGCCAGGCAGTAAATTTCTTGGTGGACACAGGGGCCACCTTGTCAGGTTCAGAAAGGAATATGGGCACATTTTCAAGAAGAAAGATGTGAATTACTGTGAGCCTATGATTCCTTCCACAGATAACTCACACCAGAAGGTTTGCATGGAGGGTAGGTGGGTTTCCCAAGACAACAAAATAACAAATATCTATCAGCCCTTTGGCCCAGTTAGCCACCTGGTTATGATATCACTGGCTTCTGGCTCAGCTGCTGAGCCAGTGAAGCAGTTATAGCAGGAGAAGACTAGGTGGCCAGTGGCCATCAACGGAAGGAAGAAATCTCCACAGTGGGCTTCCTGTTTCAATATGGAGCCACGTATGTTACCTGCTGGACACCATCTCTATCCTGAGCTCATAATTGCCATCGCAGGTCTAGAATGCGGCGCGCAGGTACACACTATATGAAACAGTCTCTGATTAACCCCTCTCGATAACTTGCTGACATGGGAGTCTGGATAATCCTGTACATTTACTTTGCAGATTAGAAAACTCACTCAAAAACACACGGGAGTTGACCCAGAGACACACAACTGGTTAACAACAAAGTCATATTCACAACCAGCGTCTGGACCAAGAGCACGGTGCCCCACAGAACTGTGCCCATCGAGCAGTCAATATCTCCTGGACTCTCAAAAGATCTGAGCTGATACCCACCCCCCCACCCCCACATCCTTGCAGCCCCAAAAGATTGTATTTCACAGGATGGCACCGGATCTGCAGCTCGCGGAGAGGGACATATCTGATCAGAGAACACAGGGCAGAACAAGGGGGAGGAGGGGAGAATGGAGCACATCCTGGCCCAATACACCTTGAGGATGATGTTCCCAATCAGAGAAGCCAATCCACAGAGAAGACCACATGGGCAGCCCCACGATGAGAAACGTCCCTCAAAGACCCATAGCCTTAGAGGGGACAACACTGGACACACAGTGTGGGAACTGCGCCCGAACTGATCCTGCCACTTCGATGCATGACACTAAGAGAGTGCAGCGGAAGAGTAAGAAACCGGAGCATCAAAGTCCCCGGGGAATGCCAAAGGTGGACTTTGTGGTCAGGGTTCGGTGCCCCCACAGACTGGACTGGAAAACACTCCTAAAGTTCACCACACAGTCCTTGTACTTTTCTTTCTGGTTAGTGTTGTTTTCTTTTAGTGTCATTGGATTTGGGTTGGGTTTTGTTTTCATTTTTGTTTGTTTTTTTTTCTTTTTGCTGCTTGGTTTAGCTCAGTCTTGTTTTGTGCATGTTATTACCTTTACAGGTCTGTCTAATTAAGAGAGGCTGGATGAACAATCTGGAGGAGTAAACATGTGACCGGCCCTTTGCATTGGGCATGGGAGTGAGCACGGTGGGGGGAAAGGAAGTGGTGTAAAGAAACCCAGAGACAAGGGTACAACAAGTGATGGAAAACGGTAGTGAGGGGGATGTAGGAGGCCTGGTAGAGCGTGATCAAAGGTAATGTAACCAAGAGGAATTACTGAAACCCAAAGGAAGACTGAGCATGTCAGTGGGCACAAGAGGAAAATCAAAGAGTATAGAAGAGTGAGCTGGGAAGCAAGGGCCAGTTATAGACGTCTAAATAAAGGCATGTACATATGTACATATATTTACAAAGGGGCATGGGGAAATAGATCTATGTCCATATGTTTATAGATTTAGTATTAAGGTAGCAGATGGACATAGGGCCTCCGCTCAAGGACTCCCTCATTGCAATAACACTGTTCTATTAAATTGGCATTCTAAGATGCTCACCTTCCCTACACAATCACTGACCACAAAGCGGCTGCATAAGCAAATGTGGTGAAGAAAGCCGATGGTGTCCAGCTACCTAAAGATATAGCGTGTGGGGTCTTAAAGGCCTGAGGGTAAAGAAACAGCCATCTGGCTCTGAAGCAACAGAGCCCACATGGAGAAAGCATACCAGCCTGTGTGATCACAAAGTTTTAAAGGGATAAGGCAACAGGCATCATGAGAACAAAAAAATCTTATCATGGAGAATGAGAGGGGACTGCCGGGTATAGACCCAAAACCTATTTGCAGTGCACTGGACATCCCCTTACAGAAGGATCTCAGAGTGGAGATTAAAGAATACAGGGTATGAGACAGCAAAGATGAAACACAACTTTCCTCTAGTTCTTAATGCTTTCTCTTGCCCCACTATCATGATCCCAGTTCTACCATACTAATCTGGCCAAACTAGAGAAGGTATTCTAGTACCGATAGGAATTTCAAACACGGGGGATCCAGAGTGGATGGGCCCTTTACCAGTGTTATGAGTGGAGATACTGGGAGGGTGGAGGAAGGGCAGGATGGAAAGTGGGAACCGATTACAAGGATCTTCATTGACCTCAAAAGAAAGGTGGGTGAAAATATGACAAAAGAATTAGTACATTTCCAAGGATTGATGAGGGATGGGTGGCGGGCATTGAGGGGGGAAAAATGAGGAGCTGAGGCCAGGGGCTTGGGTGGAGAGTGGATATTTTGTGAATAAGGAGGGCAATTAATGTACAGATGGGCTTCAAACAGATGATGTATTTATGGATTGTGGTTAGTGTTGTAGGAGCCACTAATGAAAAGATCATAAAAGAAACAAAAATAATCTTGGCAGAGGGCTCATGCAAGGATGATCTCAGGCTGGATTAGACCAGTCAAAACAGCTACTGGAGTCGCCTCACCCTGTGTCTATTACTGAGTCAGCCATGATGCTTAGGACCCACAGCCCCAGCAGCTGGCCAGAGAGGGAGGTGGATCTCTGAGGCCATTCCACAGGGGGAATGGTCCTCTGTCCTGCAGGGCCCACCCTCCTTTGTAAGCATGCTGCCTGGGGCAAGGCTTTCATGGAGTCCACACCATGGGAGCTCTACTACTCATGGGGGATTGGCAGGAAGCCTCTGCTCATGCGCACACACCACCAACTAGCTGGAGGATCTCCGTGAACAAAGCCTGAGGCAGACAACAAGCCCACTAACTGATGCTGTAAGAGATACAATCAGCATCCAGAAACCTGCAACTGGGAGTAAGAGGCAGCATACCTTGGTCCCAGCCCCTCCCACTCTAATCTACAAGGAGTGACATTGCAAAGCAGAGGGTTTTCATAAAGCACTTCCAGGACTGTGGAATGAGCAGCCTCGTTTGTGGACATGGATACTCTGTGATCCAGACGTACTACCTCCTCCCTTACAGTCAGCTGAGACAAAAACCCTTGCAAGCAGAAAGCCATGCATCTGAACAGTATCCACCAGCCACTCATGTGCAGCACAGCTGCCTCCAAAGAGCCTTCCTGAGTGAGAGAGAAATCATGCAGAAGCCTGGTCTGCACTCAAGAGAGTTTTATGAGCGTTAGGGAGGTGTGGTGGGCAAGTCTGGCCGACCCCAGTGGCTGAATTGAATTTACATGGCCTAGATTGGTCAATCCAGGTACAGGAACCACCCAGGTGACCTCCCCTTCATGGCCAGAAATCTGGACCTCTGAGCATGCACAGGGTGCCTCTCCTAACTGGGCTCTTATCTTGGCCCTATGGGCATGCATAACGGATGCCCCAGTCCCTAGTATAGCTACCTAACATTTGCCCCCCTGAAGAGATATGGACCCAAATCTTTGGGGGTACTGGGCGACGACATCTCTAGCTGCTTCCTGCTGGCAAAAGGGGCGAGGTGGGGCTTTGGGTCCATACCCTTCCTACACTGCTGGGAGGGGTTGTCCATTGAGGGCAACTTTATCCAGGATGGATAAGGTTGAGGTGGTCCAGGAGATGGTAGTCGTGGACCTGGCACACTTGGTTCAGAAGCTTTAATCACCCGATAACTTCTGAGAAAAACAAATGGTCTAAAAGGTGAACAGTTTGACTACGACAAGGCTAAGCTTGTGAGGTGGCAGTGGCCTTGAAATTAGGTGAGTGTCACAGGAAACAAAAATAATCTTAGGATTACCAGACATGTGTGTTTGTTCATTGGAAGTACAGGAAGAGGGATAAAAGCATTCACACTTTCCCCTAGGAGGGCACAGGTTTGGGCACTACTAGGTGCAGTCGGATCACTGATTCATTTATGATGCTAAGGTCTTGGACCCGCTGATAAGACCCATCCTTCTTTTTAACCCTATAACGCTTCAATTTTAATTTTGGGAAAAAATTTTCTTTTTGTTGTGGACTTTCATAGTTATAAATATATATATATGTATTAATATATACATTTTTTAATGTTATGAAAACATCATGCTTCGCGTTATAGAGTTAAATGGAAATAATGGGCTAGTGCAGGACGAGTCAAAAGTGACCAAAATAGAGTAACTGCCTAAGTCATTTTGAATTTTCTTGGGTTCAATTGGAGTAAAGGCTTGTAAATTACCCGGGGTCCAAATTCCCATGGTGCCTCCTACAATGGGTAGAATGTTCAGGGATGTTTCAGGGCTGGGAGATTAATAACCCCTAAGTCCAGGATACCTTAGGGCAGGGGTCCTTAAACTGTTTACCCAGGGGGCCAGTTCACTATCCCTCAGGCCTTTTGAAGGAAAGACTATAGTTTAAAAAAACAAATATTACGAACAAATTCATGTGCACACTGCACATCTTGATTTGAAGTTCAAAAAAAAAATAAATGGGGCACATACACCCGGCAGAAAGGATCAACGTCCTCGGCTGTCTGCATGTGGCCCACAGGTTGTAGTTTGAGGACCCCTGCTCTCGGCATTCACCAAGAGGATGTGGTTTCAACCCAAAAGCTTGGAGACTCTACAATTTGTTTAAAAGTGATGGGGCAGAAGGAGTCCCTGATTGACCCACGCAAGACTAGTTTTCCCATCCCCTGTTACTAAGAGTTCATAGTTATGGTTAAAGGGAAACAGGATATCCCGTTCTGATCCCGTTACTTCAAGTGTGGGCTGACATTGCCACTAAGAAGCCTGCAAATATAAAAGACTTACTCCCTCCCGCAAAGAAAGGGCCCTTGTTTCCAAGGTTTCAGGAAACATGGAAGGACCGGAAAAACAAACGGTCCAAGTTCCCAAAACCACATAGGTGGAGGCCATCCCTCCCCATCACCCTCCCCCACCCCTCCCCTCCCCCATCCCTCCCCCACCCCTCCCCTCCCCTGCCCTCCCCATCACTCTCCCCTAATCGGCTTTATCCCATTTTGCAGGAGAACTCTGGGAGTGGGAGAGCTGGCTTCAAACCCTTTCTTTCAACCCCCGCCCTATAAGGTTTCTAGGGTCCAGAAATAGAAAACTTCTAACAGGCCCTTATTGAGTCACTCCCTCCCCCACCGGCCCCCCAAACTCACCCCCACCCCTAACAAGCAGCCCCCCACACACACTAGTACTGGTATGACTTCCATACTCATCAGCCCACCTGGAATGCTTGCCAACAACTTCTCCAGGTGCTGTTCACAACGGAGGAGGGTAGCCCTTCCAGACAGAGGCCCAGTAAGCAGTCAGTGAACCTGATGGTCAGCGAGCGGGCACTCCCCACTTGAGAGAAACTCTTTTGGCCACTACACCAACAATGTGGGATCTCAATTCCTAGCAAGGCCCAGAGGACTTTACCAGGTATCAACCATTGCTCTTACATGACCCTCTGCAGAAGAGCTAGGAAACCTATGAATTTATCTAAGGTCAGTGAGAATTTTCAGGTTCCTATAAGAGAATATCCGCCTGCCTTTCTAGAGTGGCTGAGGGAAGCCTACGGGCTTTATACCCCTAACGGCCCGGAGGCACTGAAAACAGGAGGGCAATAAGTATTGCCTTTATTACTCAGTCAGTCTGCCTCAGACATGACAAAGAAGTGGGAAGGGTTTGAAGGGAAAAATCTTAGCGATTTGGTACAAGTGGCTCATTGAGTGTATAACAACAGAGATGACCCTAGCACGACAGAGACAAAGAAGCTAGCTAAAATAATCGTAATTGACATGAGATACCCCAGAGACTCAGGAAAAGGAGAGCATGGCCCACTCACGGAGAGACTAACCTGTGGGCACCGCCAAGCCATGGGGAAGGACCAATGTGCCTACTGCAGGAAAGAAGGACACTGGAAAAATCAGTGCCTTGAAAACCCCAGGAGAGGTGCACGACCCTCCACTAGAGTGGATGGGCCTCATCTGCACGTAGAAAGACCCAAGCAAGAGACAATAATGCTTGAAGAGGCTCAATGAAGGGGTCAGGGCTCTGTTTCACTTCGCCGCCAAAAGCCCAGGCTAACTCTCCAAGTAGGAGGCCAGGCAGTAAATTTCTTGGTGGACACAGGGGCCACCTTGTCAGGTTCAGAAAGGAATATGGGCACATTTTCAAGAAGAAAGATGTGAATTACTGTGAGCCTATGATTCCTTCCACAGATAACTCACACCAGAAGGTTTGCATGGAGGGTAGGTGGGTTTCCCAAGACAACAAAATAACAAATATCTATCAGCCCTTTGGCCCAGTTAGCCACCTGGTTATGATATCACTGGCTTCTGGCTCAGCTGCTGAGCCAGTGAAGCAGTTATAGCAGGAGAAGACTAGGTGGCCAGTGGCCATCAACGGAAGGACCAAATCTCCACAGTGGGCTTCCTGTTTCAATATGGAGCCACGTATGTTACCTGCTGGACACCATCTCTATCCTGAGCTCATAATTGCCATCGCAGGTCTAGAATGCGGCGCGCAGGTACACACTATATGAAACAGTCTCTGATTAACCCCTCTCGATAACTTGCTGACATGGGAGTCTGGATAATCCTGTACATTTACTTTGCAGATTAGAAAACTCACTCAAAAACACACGGGAGTTGACCCAGAGACACACAACTGGTTAACAACAAAGTCATATTCACAACCAGCGTCTGGACCAAGAGCACGGTGCCCCACAGAACTGTGCCCATCGAGCAGTCAATATCTCCTGGACTCTCAAAAGATCTGAGCTGATACCCACCCCCCCACCCCCACATCCTTGCAGCCCCAAAAGATTGTATTTCACAGGATGGCACCGGATCTGCAGCTCGCGGAGAGGGACATATCTGATCAGAGAACACAGGGCAGAACAAGGGGGAGGAGGGGAGAATGGAGCACATCCTGGCCCAATACACCTTGAGGATGATGTTCCCAATCAGAGAAGCCAATCCACAGAGAAGACCACATGGGCAGCCCCACGATGAGAAACGTCCCTCAAAGACCCATAGCCTTAGAGGGGACAACACTGGACACACAGTGTGGGAACTGCGCCCAAACTGATCCTGCCACTTCGATGCATGACACTAAGAGAGTGCAGCGGAAGAGTAAGAAACCGGAGCATCAAAGTCCCCGGGGAATGCCAAAGGTGGACTTTGTGGTCAGGGTTCGGTGCCCCCACAGACTGGACTGGAAAACACTCCTAAAGTTCACCACACAGTCCTTGTACTTTTCTTTCTGGTTAGTGTTGTTTTCTTTTAGTGTCATTGGATTTGGGTTGGGTTTTGTTTTCATTTTTGTTTGTTTTTTTTTCTTTTTGCTGCTTGGTTTAGCTCAGTCTTGTTTTGTGCATGTTATTACCTTTACAGGTCTGTCTAATTAAGAGAGGCTGGATGAACAATCTGGAGGAGTAAACATGTGACCGGCCCTTTCCATTGGGCATGGGAGTGAGCACGGTGGGGGGAAAGGTAGTGGTGTAAAGAAACCCAGAGACAAGGGTACAACAAGTGATGGAAAACGGTAGTGAGGGGGATGTAGGAGGCCTGGTAGGGCGTGATCAAAGGTAATGTAACCAAGAGGAATTACTGAAACCCAAAGGAAGACTGAGCATGTCAGTGGGCACAAGAGGAAAATCAAAGAGTATAGAAGAGTGAGCTGGGAAGCAAGGGCCAGTTATAGACGTCTAAATAAAGGCATGTACATATGTACATATATTTACAAAGGGGCATGGGGAAATAGATCTATGTCCATATGTTTATAGATTTAGTATTAAGGTAGCAGATGGACATAGGGCCTCCGCTCAAGGACTCCCTCATTGCAATAACACTGTTCTATTAAATTGGCATTCTAAGATGCTCACCTTCCCTACACAATCACTGACCACAAAGCGGCTGCATAAGCAAATGTGGTGAAGAAAGCCGATGGTGTCCAGCTACCTAAAGATATAGCGTGTGGGGTCTTAAAGGCCTGAGGGTAAAGAAACAGCCATCTGGCTCTGAAGCAACAGAGCCCACATGGAGAAAGCATACCAGCCTGTGTGATCACAAAGTTTTAAAGGGATAAGGCAACAGGCATCATGAGAACAAAAAAATCTTATCATGGAGAATGAGAGGGGACTGCCGGGTATAGACCCAAAACCTATTTGCAGTGCACTGGACATCCCCTTACAGAAGGATCTCAGAGTGGAGATTAAAGAATACAGGGTATGAGACAGCAAAGATGAAACACAACTTTCCTCTAGTTCTTAATGCTTTCTCTTGCCCCACTATCATGATCCCAGTTCTACCATACTAATCTGGCCAAACTAGAGAAGGTATTCTAGTACCGATAGGAATTTCAAACACGGGGGATCCAGAGTGGATGGGCCCTTTACCAGTGTTATGAGTGGAGATACTGGGAGGGTGGAGGAAGGGCAGGATGGAAAGTGGGAACCGATTACAAGGATCTTCATTGACCTCAAAAGAAAGGTGGGTGAAAATATGACAAAAGAATTAGTACATTTCCAAGGATTGATGAGGGATGGGTGGCGGGCATTGAGGGGGGAAAAATGAGGAGCTGAGGCCAGGGGCTTGGGTGGAGAGTGGATATTTTGTGAATAAGGAGGGCAATTAATGTACAGATGGGCTTCAAACAGATGATGTATTTATGGATTGTGGTTAGTGTTGTAGGAGCCACTAATGAAAAGATCATAAAAGAAACAAAAATAATCTTGGCAGAGGGCTCATGCAAGGATGATCTCAGGCTGGATTAGACCAGTCAAAACAGCTACTGGAGTCGCCTCACCCTGTGTCTATTACTGAGTCAGCCATGATGCTTAGGACCCACAGCCCCAGCAGCTGGCCAGAGAGGGAGGTGGATCTCTGAGGCCATTCCACAGGGGGAATGGTCCTCTGTCCTGCAGGGCCCACCCTCCTTTGTAAGCATGCTGCCTGGGGCAAGGCTTTCATGGAGTCCACACCATGGGAGCTCTACTACTCATGGGGGATTGGCAGGAAGCCTCTGCTCATGCGCACACACCACCAACTAGCTGGAGGATCTCCGTGAACAAAGCCTGAGGCAGACAACAAGCCCACTAACTGATGCTGTAAGAGATACAATCAGCATCCAGAAACCTGCAACTGGGAGTAAGAGGCAGCATACCTTGGTCCCAGCCCCTCCCACTCTAATCTACAAGGAGTGACATTGCAAAGCAGAGGGTTTTCATAAAGCACTTCCAGGACTGTGGAATGAGCAGCCTCGTTTGTGGACATGGATACTCTGTGATCCAGACGTACTACCTCCTCCCTTACAGTCAGCTGAGACAAAAACCCTTGCAAGCAGAAAGCCATGCATCTGAACAGTATCCACCAGCCATTTATGTGCAGCACAGCTGCCTCCAAAGAGCCTTCCTGAGTGAGAGAGAAATCATGCAGAAGCCTGGTCTGCACTCAAGAGAGTTTTATGAGCGTTAGGGAGGCGTGGTGGGCAAGTCTGGCCGACCCCAGTGGCTGAATTGAATTTACATGGCCTAGATTGGTCAATCCAGGTACAGGAACCACCCAGGTGACCTCCCCTTCATGGCCAGAAATCTGGACCTCTGAGCATGCACAGGGTGCCTCTCCTAACTGGGCTCTTATCTTGGCCCTATGGGCATGCATAACGGATGCCCCAGTCCCTAGTATAGCTACCTAACATTTGCCCCCCTGAAGAGATATGGACCCAAATCTTTGGGGGTACTGGGCGACGACATCTCTAGCTGCTTCCTGCTGGCAAAAGGGGCGAGGTGGGGCTTTGGGTCCATACCCTTCCTACACTGCTGGGAGGGGTTGTCCATTGAGGGCAACTTTATCCAGGATGGATAAGGTTGAGGTGGTCCAGGAGATGGTAGTCGTGGACCTGGCACACTTGGTTCAGAAGCTTTAATCACCCGATAACTTCTGAGAAAAACAAACGGTCTAAAAGGTGAACAGTTTGACTACGACAAGGCTAAGCTTGTGAGGTGGCAGTGGCCTTGAAATTAGGTGAGTGTCACAGGAAACAAAAATAATCTTAGGATTACCAGACATGTGTGTTTGTTCATTGGAAGTACAGGAAGAGGGATAAAAGCATTCACACTTTCCCCTAGGAGGGCACAGGTTTGGGCACTACTAGGTGCAGTCGGATCACTGATTCATTTATGATGCTAAGGTCTTGGACCCGCTGATAAGACCCATCCTTCTTTTTAACCCTATAACGCTTCAATTTTAATTTTGGGAAAAAATTTTCTTTTTGTTGTGGACTTTCATAGTTATAAATATATATATATGTATTAATATATACATTTTTTAATGTTATGAAAACATCATGCTTCGCGTTATAGAGTTAAATGGAAATAATGGGCTAGTGCAGGACGAGTCAAAAGTGACCAAAATAGAGTAACTGCCTAAGTCATTTTGAATTTTCTTGGGTTCAATTGGAGTAAAGGCTTGTAAATTACCCGGGGTCCAAATTCCCATGGTGCCTCCTACAATGGGTAGAATGTTCAGGGATGTTTCAGGGCTGGGAGATTAATAACCCCTAAGTCCAGGATACCTTAGGGCAGGGGTCCTTAAACTGTTTACCCAGGGGGCCAGTTCACTATCCCTCAGGCCTTTTGAAGGAAAGACTATAGTTTAAAAAAACAAATATTACGAACAAATTCATGTGCACACTGCACATCTTGATTTGAAGTTCAAAAAAAAAATAAATGGGGCACATACACCCGGCAGAAAGGATCAACGTCCTCGGCTGTCTGCATGTGGCCCACAGGTTGTAGTTTGAGGACCCCTGCTCTCGGCATTCACCAAGAGGATGTGGTTTCAACCCAAAAGCTTGGAGACTCTACAATTTGTTTAAAAGTGATGGGGCAGAAGGAGTCCCTGATTGACCCACGCAAGACTAGTTTTCCCATCCCCTGTTACTAAGAGTTCATAGTTATGGTTAAAGGGAAACAGGATATCCCGATCTGATCCCGTTACTTCAAGTGTGGGCTGACATTGCCACTAAGAAGCCTGCAAATATAAAAGACTTACTCCCTCCCGCAAAGAAAGGGCCCTTGTTTCCAAGGTTTCAGGAAACATGGAAGGACCGGAAAAACAAACGGTCCAAGTTCCCAAAACCACATAGGTGGAGGCCATCCCTCCCCATCACCCTCCCCCACCCCTCCCCTCCCCCATCCCTCCCCCACCCCTCCCCTCCCCTGCCCTCCCCATCACTCTCCCCTAATCGGCTTTATCCCATTTTGCAGGAGAACTCTGGGAGTGGGAGAGCTGGCTTCAAACCCTTTCTTTCAACCCCCGCCCTATAAGGTTTCTAGGGTCCAGAAATAGAAAACTTCTAACAGGCCCTTATTGAGTCACTCCCTCCCCCACCGGCCCCCCAAACTCACCCCCACCCCTAACAAGCAGCCCCCCCACACACACTAGTACTGGTATGACTTCCATACTCATCAGCCCACCTGGAATGCTTGCCAACAACTTCTCCAGGTGCTGTTCACAACGGAGGAGGGTAGCCCTTCCAGACAGAGGCCCAGTAAGCAGTCAGTGAACCTGATGGTCAGCGAGCGGGCACTCCCCACTTGAGAGAAACTCTTTTGGCCACTACACCAACAATGTGGGATCTCAATTCCTAGCAAGGCCCAGAGGACTTTACCAGGTATCAACCATTGCTCTTACATGACCCTCTGCAGAAGAGCTAGGAAACCTATGAATTTATCTAAGGTCAGTGAGAATTTTCAGGTTCCTATAAGAGAATATCCGCCTGCCTTTCTAGAGTGGCTGAGGGAAGCCTACGGGCTTTATACCCCTAACGGCCCAGAGGCACTGAAAACAGGAGGGCAATAAGTATTGCCTTTATTACTCAGTCAGTCTGCCTCAGACATGACAAAGAAGTGGGAAGGGTTTGAAGGGAAAAATCTTAGCGATTTGGTACAAGTGGCTCATTGAGTGTATAACAACAGAGATGACCCTAGCACGAGAGAGACAAAGAAGCTAGCTAAAATAATCGTATTTGACATGAGATACCCCAGAGACTCAGGAAAAGGAGAGCATGGCCCACTCACGGAGAGACTAACCTGTGGGCACCGCCAAGCCATGGGGAAGGACCAATGTGCCTACTGCAGGAAAGAAGGACACTGGAAAAATCAGTGCCTTGAAAACCCCAGGAGAGGTGCACGACCCTCCACTAGAGTGGATGGGCCTCATCTGCACGTAGAAAGACCCAAGCAAGAGACAATAATGCTTGAAGAAGCTCAATGAAGGGGTCAGGGCTCTGTTTCACTTCGCCGCCAAAAGCCCAGGCTAACTCTCCAAGTAGGAGGCCAGGCAGTAAATTTCTTGGTGGACACAGGGGCCACCTTGTCAGGTTCAGAAAGGAATATGGGCACATTTTCAAGAAGAAAGATGTGAATTACTATGATTCCTTCCACAGATAACTCACACCAGAAGGTTTGCATGGAGGGTAGGTGGGTTTCCCAAGACAACAAAATAACAAATATCTATCAGCCCTTTGGCCCAGTTAGCCACCTGGTTATGATATCACTGGCTTCTGGCTCAGCTGCTGAGCCAGTGAAGCAGTTATAGCAGGAGAAGACTAGGTGGCCAGTGGCCATCAACGGAAGGAAGAAATCTCCACAGTGGGCTTCCTGTTTCAATATGGAGCCACGTATGTTACCTGCTGGACACCATCTCTATCCTGAGCTCATAATTGCCATCGCAGGTCTAGAATGCGGCGCGCAGGTACACACTATATGAAACAGTCTCTGATTAACCCCTCTCGATAACTTGCTGACATGGGAGTCTGGATAATCCTGTACATTTACTTTGCAGATTAGAAAACTCACTCAAAAACACACGGGAGTTGACCCAGAGACACACAACTGGTTAACAACAAAGTCATATTCACAACCAGCGTCTGGACCAAGAGCACGGTGCCCCACAGAACTGTGCCCATCGAGCAGTCAATATCTCCTGGACTCTCAAAAGATCTGAGCTGATACCCACCCCCCCACCCCCACATCCTTGCAGCCCCAAAAGATTGTATTTCACAGGATGGCACCGGATCTGCAGCTCGCGGAGAGGGACATATCTGATCAGAGAACACAGGGCAGAACAAGGGGGAGGAGGGGAGAATGGAGCACATCCTGGCCCAATACACCTTGAGGATGATGTTCCCAATCAGAGAAGCCAATCCACAGAGAAGACCACATGGGCAGCCCCACGATGAGAAACGTCCCTCAAAGACCCATAGCCTTAGAGGGGACAACACTGGACACACAGTGTGGGAACTGCGCCCGAACTGATCCTGCCACTTCGATGCATGACACTAAGAGAGTGCAGCGGAAGAGTAAGAAACCGGAGCATCAAAGTCCCCGGGGAATGCCAAAGGTGGACTTTGTGGTCAGGGTTCGGTGCCCCCACAGACTGGACTGGAAAACACTCCTAAAGTTCACCACACAGTCCTTGTACTTTTCTTTCTGGTTAGTGTTGTTTTCTTTTAGTGTCATTGGATTTGGGTTGGGTTTTG
The DNA here is from genome assembly GCF_050624435.1 of Tenrec ecaudatus. Taxonomy (NCBI): domain Eukaryota; kingdom Metazoa; phylum Chordata; class Mammalia; order Afrosoricida; family Tenrecidae; genus Tenrec; species Tenrec ecaudatus. Next base: position 53,795 of record NW_027459252.1, read on the forward strand.
TTTTCATTTTTGTTTGTTTTTTTTTCTTTTTGCTGCTTGGTTTAGCTCAGTCTTGTTTTGTGCATGTTATTACCTTTACAGGTCTGTCTAATTAAGAGAGGCTGGATGAACAATCTGGAGGAGTAAACATGTGACCGGCCCTTTGCATTGGGCATGGGAGTGAGCACGGTGGGGGGAAAGGAAGTGGTGTAAAGAAACCCAGAGACAAGGGTACAACAAGTGATGGAAAACGGTAGTGAGGGGGATGTAGGAGGCCTGGTAGAGCGTGATCAAAGGTAATGTAACCAAGAGGAATTACTGAAACCCAAAGGAAGACTGAGCATGTCAGTGGGCACAAGAGGAAAATCAAAGAGTATAGAAGAGTGAGCTGGGAAGCAAGGGCCAGTTATAGACGTCTAAATAAAGGCATGTACATATGTACATATATTTACAAAGGGGCATGGGGAAATAGATCTATGTCCATATGTTTATAGATTTAGTATTAAGGTAGCAGATGGACATAGGGCCTCCGCTCAAGGACTCCCTCATTGCAATAACACTGTTCTATTAAATTGGCATTCTAAGATGCTCACCTTCCCTACACAATCACTGACCACAAAGCAACTGCATAAGCAAATGTGGTGAAGAAAGCCGATGGTGTCCAGCTACCTAAAGATATAGCGTGTGGGGTCTTAAAGGCCTGAGGGTAAAGAAACAGCCATCTGGCTCTGAAGCAACAGAGCCCACATGGAGAAAGCATACCAGCCTGTGTGATCACAAAGTTTTAAAGGGATAAGGCAACAGGCATCATGAGAACAAAAAAATCTTATCATGGAGAATGAGAGGGGACTGCCGGGTATAGACCCAAAACCTATTTGCAGTGCACTGGACATCCCCTTACAGAAGGATCTCAGAGTGGAGATTAAAGAATACAGGGTATGAGACAGCAAAGATGAAACACAACTTTCCTCTAGTTCTTAATGCTTTCTCTTGCCCCACTATCATGATCCCAGTTCTACCATACTAATCTGGCCAAACTAGAGAAGGTATTCTAGTACCGATAGGAATTTCAAACACGGGGGATCCAGAGTGGATGGGCCCTTTACCAGTGTTATGAGTGGAGATACTGGGAGGGTGGAGGAAGGGCAGGATGGAAAGTGAGAACCGATTACAAGGATCTTCATTGACCTCAAAAGAAAGGTGGGTGAAAATATGACAAAAGAATTAGTACATTTCCAAGGATTGATGAGGGATGGGTGGCGGGCATTGAGGGGGGAAAAATGAGGAGCTGAGGCCAGGGGCTTGGGTGGAGAGTGGATATTTTGTGAATAAGGAGGGCAATTAATGTACAGATGGGCTTCAAACAGATGATGTATTTATGGATTGTGGTTAGTGTTGTAGGAGCCACTAATGAAAAGATCATAAAAGAAACAAAAATAATCTTGGCAGAGGGCTCATGCAAGGATGATCTCAGGCTGGATTAGACCAGTCAAAACAGCTACTGGAGTCGCCTCACCCTGTGTCTATTACTGAGTCAGCCATGATGCTTAGGACCCACAGCCCCAGCAGCTGGCCAGAGAGGGAGGTGGATCTCTGAGGCCATTCCACAGGGGGAATGGTCCTCTGTCCTGCAGGGCCCACCCTCCTTTGTAAGCATGCTGCCTGGGGCAAGGCTTTCATGGAGTCCACACCATGGGAGCTCTACTACTCATGGGGGATTGGCAGGAAGCCTCTGCTCATGCGCACACACCACCAACTAGCTGGAGGATCTCCGTGAACAAAGCCTGAGGCAGACAACAAGCCCACTAACTGATGCTGTAAGAGATACAATCAGCATCCAGAAACCTGCAACTGGGAGTAAGAGGCAGCATACCTTGGTCCCAGCCCCTCCCACTCTAATCTACAAGGAGTGACATTGCAAAGCAGAGGGTTTTCATAAAGCACTTCCAGGACTGTGGAATGAGCAGCCTCGTTTGTGGACATGGATACTCTGTGATCCAGATGTACTACCTCCTCCCTTACAGTCAGCTGAGACAAAAACCCTTGCAAGCAGAAAGCCATGCATCTGAACAGTATCCACCAGCCACTCATGTGCAGCACAGCTGCCTCCAAAGAGCCTTCCTGAGTGAGAGAGAAATCATGCAGAAGCCTGGTCTGCACTCAAGAGAGTTTTATGAGCGTTAGGGAGGCGTGGTGGGCAAGTCTGGCCGACCCCAGTGGCTGAATTGAATTTACATGGCCTAGATTGGTCAATCCAGGTACAGGAACCACCCAGGTGACCTCCCCTTCATGGCCAGAAATCTGGACCTCTGAGCATGCACAGGGTGCCTCTCCTAACTGGGCTCTTATCTTGGCCCTATGGGCATGCATAACGGATGCCCCAGTCCCTAGTATAGCTACCTAACATTTGCCCCCCTGAAGAGATATGGACCCAAATCTTTGGGGGTACTGGGCGACGACATCTCTAGCTGCTTCCTGCTGGCAAAAGGGGCGAGGTGGGGCTTTGGGTCCATACCCTTCCTACACTGCTGGGAGGGGTTGTCCATTGAGGGCAACTTTATCCAGGATGGATAAGGTTGAGGTGGTCCAGGAGATGGTAGTCGTGGACCTGGCACACTTGGTTCAGAAGCTTTAATCACCCGATAACTTCTGAGAAAAACAAACGGTCTAAAAGGTGAACAGTTTGACTACGACAAGGCTAAGCTTGTGAGGTGGCAGTGGCCTTGAAATTAGGTGAGTGTCACAGGAAACAAAAATAATCTTAGGATTACCAGACATGTGTGTTTGTTCATTGGAAGTACAGGAAGAGGGATAAAAGCATTCACACTTTCCCCTAGGAGGGCACAGGTTTGGGCACTACTAGGTGCAGTCGGATCACTGATTCATTTATGATGCTAAGGTCTTGGACCCGCTGATAAGACCCATCCTTCTTTTTAACCCTATAACGCTTCAATTTTAATTTTGGGAAAAAATTTTCTTTTTGTTGTGGACTTTCATAGTTATAAATATATATATATGTATTAATATATACATTTTTTAATGTTATGAAAACATCATGCTTCGCGTTATAGAGTTAAATGGAAATAATGGGCTAGTGCAGGACGAGTCAAAAGTGACCAAAATAGAGTAACTGCCTAAGTCATTTTGAATTTTCTTGGGTTCAATTGGAGTAAAGGCTTGTAAATTACCCGGGGTCCAAATTCCCATGGTGCCTCCTACAATGGGTAGAATGTTCAGGGATGTTTCAGGGCTGGGAGATTAATAACCCCTAAGTCCAGGATACCTTAGGGCAGGGGTCCTTAAACTGTTTACCCAGGGGGCCAGTTCACTATCCCTCAGGCCTTTTGAAGGAAAGACTATAGTTTAAAAAAACAAATATTACGAACAAATTCATGTGCACACTGCACATCTTGATTTGAAGTTCAAAAAAAAAATAAATGGGGCACATACACCCGGCAGAAAGGATCAACGTCCTCGGCTGTCTGCATGTGGCCCACAGGTTGTAGTTTGAGGACCCCTGCCCTCGGCATTCACCAAGAGGATGTGGTTTCAACCCAAAAGCTTGGAGACTCTACAATTTGTTTAAAAGTGATGGGGCAGAAGGAGTCCCTGATTGACCCACGCAAGACTAGTTTTCCCATCCCCTGTTACTAAGAGTTCATAGTTATGGTTAAAGGGAAACAGGATATCCCGATCTGATCCCGTTACTTCAAGTGTGGGCTGACATTGCCACTAAGAAGCCTGCAAATATAAAAGACTTACTCCCTCCCGCAAAGAAAGGGCCCTTGTTTCCAAGGTTTCAGGAAACATGGAAGGACCGGAAAAACAAATGGTCCAAGTTCCCAAAACCACATAGGTGGAGGCCATCCCTCCCCATCACCCTCCCCCACCCCTCCCCTCCCCCATCCCTCCCCCACCCCTCCCCTCCCCTGCCCTCCCCATCACTCTCCCCTAATCGGCTTTATCCCATTTTGCAGGAGAACTCTGGGAGTGGGAGAGCTGGCTTCAAACCCTTTCTTTCAACCCCCGCCCTATAAGGTTTCTAGGGTCCAGAAATAGAAAACTTCTAACAGGCCCTTATTGAGTCACTCCCTCCCCCACCGGCCCCCCAAACTCACCCCCACCCCTAACAAGCAGCCCCCCACACACACTAGTACTGGTATGACTTCCATACTCATCAGCCCACCTGGAATGCTTGCCAACAACTTCTCCAGGTGATGTTCACAACGGAGGAGGGTAGCCCTTCCAGACAGAGGCCCAGTAAGCAGTCAGTGAACCTGATGGTCAGCGAGCGGGCACTCCCCACTTGAGAGAAACTCTTTTGGCCACTACACCAACAATGTGGGATCTCAATTCCTAGCAAGGCCCAGAGGACTTTACCAGGTATCAACCATTGCTCTTACATGACCCTCTGCAGAAGAGCTAGGAAACCTATGAATTTATCTAAGGTCAGTGAGAATTTTCAGGTTCCTATAAGAGAATATCCGCCTGCCTTTCTAGAGTGGCTGAGGGAAGCCTACGGGCTTTATACCCCTAACGGCCCGGAGGCACTGAAAACAGGAGGGCAATAAGTATTGCCTTTATTACTCAGTCAGTCTGCCTCAGACATGACAAAGAAGTGGGAAGGGTTTGAAGGGAAAAATCTTAGCGATTTGGTACAAGTGGCTCATTGAGTGTATAACAACAGAGATGACCCTAGCACGACAGAGACAAAGAAGCTAGCTAAAATAATCGTATTTGACATGAGATACCCCAGAGACTCAGGAAAAGGAGAGCATGGCCCACTCACGGAGAGACTAACCTGTGGGCACCGCCAAGCCATGGGGAAGGACCAATGTGCCTACTGCAGGAAAGAAGGACACTGGAAAAATCAGTGCCTTGAAAACCCCAGGAGAGGTGCACGACCCTCCACTAGAGTGGATGGGCCTCATCTGCACGTAGAAAGACCCAAGCAAGAGACAATAATGCTTGAAGAAGCTCAATGAAGGGGTCAGGGCTCTGTTTCACTTCGCCGCCAAAAGCCCAGGCTAACTCTCCAAGTAGGAGGCCAGGCAGTAAATTTCTTGGTGGACACAGGGGCCACCTTGTCAGGTTCAGAAAGGAATATGGGCACATTTTCAAGAAGAAAGATGTGAATTACTGTGAGCCTATGATTCCGTCCACAGATAACTCACACCAGAAGGTTTGCATGGAGGGTAGGTGGGTTTCCCAAGACAACAAAATAACAAATATCTATCAGCCCTTTGGCCCAGTTAGCCACCTGGTTATGATATCACTGGCTTCTGGCTCAGCTGCTGAGCCAGTGAAGCAGTTATAGCAGGAGAAGACTAGGTGGCCAGTGGCCATCAACGGAAGGAAGAAATCTCCACAGTGGGCTTCCTGTTTCAATATGGAGCCACGTATGTTACCTGCTGGACACCATCTCTATCCTGAGCTCATAATTGCCATCGCAGGTCTAGAATGCGGCGCGCAGGTACACACTATATGAAACAGTCTCTGATTAACCCCTCTCGATAACTTGCTGACATGGGAGTCTGGATAATCCTGTACATTTACTTTGCAGATTAGAAAACTCACTCAAAAACACACGGGAGTTGACCCAGAGACACACAACTGGTTAACAACAAAGTCATATTCACAACCAGCGTCTGGACCAAGAGCACGGTGCCCCACAGAACTGTGCCCATCGAGCAGTCAATATCTCCTGGACTCTCAAAAGATCTGAGCTGATACCCACCCTCCCACCCCCACATCCTTGCAGCCCCAAAAGATTGTATTTCACAGGATGGCACCGGATCTGCAGCTCGCGGAGAGGGACATATCTGATCAGAGAACACAGGGCCGAACAAGGGGGAGGAGGGGAGAATGGAGCACATCCTGGCCCAATACACCTTGAGGATGATGTTCCCAATCAGAGAAGCCAATCCACAGAGAAGACCACATGGGCAGCCCCACGATGAGAAACGTCCCTCAAAGACCCATAGCCTTAGAGGGGACAACACTGGACACACAGTGTGGGAACTGCGCCCGAACTGATCCTGCCACTTCGATGCATGACACTAAGAGAGTGCAGCGGAAGAGTAAGAAAACGGAGCATCAAAGTCCCCGGGGAATGCCAAAGGTGGACTTTGTGGTCAGGGTTCGGTGCCCCCACAGACTGGACTGGAAAACACTCCTAAAGTTCACCACACAGTCCTTGTACTTTTCTTTCTGGTTAGTGTTGTTTTCTTTTAGTGTCATTGGATTTGGGTTGGGTTTTGTTTTCATTTTTGTTTGTTTTTTTTTCTTTTTGCTGCTTGGTTTAGCTCAGTCTTGTTTTGTGCATGTTATTACCTTTACAGGTCTGTCTAATTAAGAGAGGCTGGATGAACAATCTGGAGGAGTAAACATGTGACCGGCCCTTTCCATTGGGCATGGGAGTGAGCACGGTGGGGGGAAAGGAAGTGGTGTAAAGAAACCCAGAGACAAGGGTACAACAAGTGATGGAAAACGGTAGTGAGGGGGATGTAGGAGGCCTGGTAGGGCGTGATCAAAGGTAATGTAACCAAGAGGAATTACTGAAACCCAAAGGAAGACTGAGCATGTCAGTGGGCACAAGAGGAAAATCAAAGAGTATAGAAGAGTGAGCTGGGAAGCAAGGGCCAGTTATAGACGTCTAAATAAAGGCATGTACATATGTACATATATTTACAAAGGGGCATGGGGAAATAGATCTATGTCCATATGTTTATAGATTTAGTATTAAGGTAGCAGATGGACATAGGGCCTCCGCTCAAGGACTCCCTCATTGCAATAACACTGTTCTATTAAATTGGCATTCTAAGATGCTCACCTTCCCTACACAATCACTGACCACAAAGCGGCTGCATAAGCAAATGTGGTGAAGAAAGCCGATGGTGTCCAGCTACCTAAAGATATAGCGTGTGCGGTCTTAAAGGCCTGAGGGTAAAGAAACAGCCATCTGGCTCTGAAGCAACAGAGCCCACATGGAGAAAGCATACCAGCCTGTGTGATCACAAAGTTTTAAAGGGATAAGGCAACAGGCATCATGAGAACAAAAAAATCTTATCATGGAGAATGAGAGGGGACTGCCGGGTATAGACCCAAAACCTATTTGCAGTGCACTGGACATCCCCTTACAGAAGGATCTCAGAGTGGAGATTAAAGAATACAGGGTATGAGACAGCAAAGATGAAACACAACTTTCCTCTAGTTCTTAATGCTTTCTCTTGCCCCACTATCATGATCCCAGTTCTACCATACTAATCTGGCCAAACTAGAGAAGGTATTCTAGTACCGATAGGAATTTCAAACACGGGGGATCCAGAGTGGATGGGCCCTTTACCAGTGTTATGAGTGGAGATACTGGGAGGGTGGAGGAAGGGCAGGATGGAAAGTGGGAACCGATTACAAGGATCTTCATTGACCTCAAAAGAAAGGTGGGTGAAAATATGACAAAAGAATTAGTACATTTCCAAGGATTGATGAGGGATGGGTGGCGGGCATTGAGGGGGGAAAAATGAGGAGCTGAGGCCAGGGGCTTGGGTGGAGAGTGGATATTTTGTGAATAAGGAGGGCAATTAATGTACAGATGGGCTTCAAACAGATGATGTATTTATGGATTGTGGTTAGTGTTGTAGGAGCCACTAATGAAAAGATCATAAAAGAAACAAAAATAATCTTGGCAGAGGGCTCATGCAAGGATGATCTCAGGCTGGATTAGACCAGTCAAAACAGCTACTGGAGTCGCCTCACCCTGTGTCTATTACTGAGTCAGCCATGATGCTTAGGACCCACAGCCCCAGCAGCTGGCCAGAGAGGGAGGTGGATCTCTGAGGCCATTCCACAGGGGGAATGGTCCTCTGTCCTGCAGGGCCCACCCTCCTTTGTAAGCATGCTGCCTGGGGCAAGGCTTTCATGGAGTCCACACCATGGGAGCTCTACTACTCATGGGGGATTGGCAGGAAGCCTCTGCTCATGCGCACACACCACCAACTAGCTGGAGGATCTCCGTGAACAAAGCCTGAGGCAGACAACAAGCCCACTAACTGATGCTGTAAGAGATACAATCAGCATCCAGAAACCTGCAACTGGGAGTAAGAGGCAGCATACCTTGGTCCCAGCCCCTCCCACTCTAATCTACAAGGAGTGACATTGCAAAGCAGAGGGTTTTCATAAAGCACTTCCAGGACTGTGGAATGAGCAGCCTCGTTTGTGGACATGGATACTCTGTGATCCAGACGTACTACCTCCTCCCTTACAGTCAGCTGAGACAAAAACCCTTGCAAGCAGAAAGCCATGCATCTGAACAGTATCCACCAGCCACTCATGTGCAGCACAGCTGCCTCCAAAGAGCCTTCCTGAGTGAGAGAGAAATCATGCAGAAGCCTGGTCTGCACTCAAGAGAGTTTTATGAGCGTTAGGGAGGCGTGGTGGGCAAGTCTGGCTGACCCCAGTGGCTGAATTGAATTTACATGGCCTAGATTGGTCAATCCAGGTACAGGAACCACCCAGGTGACCTCCCCTTCATGGCCAGAAATCTGGACCTCTGAGCATGCACAGGGTGCCTCTCCTAACTGGGCTCTTATCTTGGCCCTATGGGCATGCATAACGGATGCCCCAGTCCCTAGTATAGCTACCTAACATTTGCCCCCCTGAAGAGATATGGACCCAAATCTTTGGGGGTACTGGGCGACGACATCTCTAGCTGCTTCCTGCTGGCAAAAGGGGCGAGGTGGGGCTTTGGGTCCATACCCTTCCTACACTGCTGGGAGGGGTTGTCCATTGAGGGCAACTTTATCCAGGATGGATAAGGTTGAGGTGGTCCAGGAGATGGTAGTCGTGGACCTGGCACACTTGGTTCAGAAGCTTTAATCACCCGATAACTTCTGAGAAAAACAAACGGTCTAAAAGGTGAACAGTTTGACTACGACAAGGCTAAGCTTGTGAGGTGGCAGTGGCCTTGAAATTAGGTGAGTGTCACAGGAAACAAAAATAATCTTAGGATTACCAGACATGTGTGTTTGTTCATTGGAAGTACAGGAAGAGGGATAAAAGCATTCACACTTTCCCCTAGGAGGGCACAGGTTTGGGCACTACTAGGTGCAGTCGGATCACTGATTCATTTATGATGCTAAGATCTTGGACCCGCTGATAAGACCCATCCTTCTTTTTAACCCTATAACGCTTCAATTTTAATTTTGGGAAAAAATTTTCTTTTTGTTGTGGACTTTCATAGTTATAAATATATATATATGTATTAATATATACATTTTTAATGTTATGAAAACATCATGCTTCGCGTTATAGAGTTAAATGGAAATAATGGGCTAGTGCAGGACGAGTCAAAAGTGACCAAAATAGAGTAACTGCCTAAGTCATTTTGAATTTTCTTGGGTTCAATTGGAGTAATGGCTTGTAAATTACCCGGGGTCCAAATTCCCATGGTGCCTCCTACAATGGGTAGAATGTTCAGGGATGTTTCAGGGCTGGGAGATTAATAACCCCTAAGTCCAGGATACCTTAGGGCAGGGGTCCTTAAACTGTTTACCCAGGGGGCCAGTTCACTATCCCTCAGGCCTTTTGAAGGAAAGACTATAGTTTAAAAAAACAAATATTACGAACAAATTCATGTGCACACTGCACAACTTGATTTGAAGTTCAAAAAAAAAAATAAATGGGGCACATACACCCGGCAGAAAGGATCAACGTCCTCGGCTGTCTGCATGTGGCCCACAGGTTGTAGTTTGAGGACCCCTGCCCTCGGCATTCACCAAGAGGATGTGGTTTCAACCCAAAAGCTTGGAGACTCTACAATTTGTTTAAAAGTGATGGGGCAGAAGGAGTCCCTGATTGACCCACGCAAGACTAGTTTTCCCATCCCCTGTTACTAAGAGTTCATAGTTATGGTTAAAGGGAAACAGGATATCCCGATCTGATCCCGTTACTTCAAGTGTGGGCTGACATTGCCACTAAGAAGCCTGCAAATATAAAAGACTTACTCCCTCCCGCAAAGAAAGGGCCCTTGTTTCCAAGGTTTCAGGAAACATGGAAGGACCGGAAAAACAAACGGTCCAAGTTCCCAAAACCACATAGGTGGAGGCCATCCCTCCCCATCACCCTCCCCCACCCCTCCCCTCCCCCATCCCTCCCCCACCCCTCCCCTCCCCTGCCCTCCCCATCACTCTCCCCTAATCGGCTTTATCCCATTTTGCAGGAGAACTCTGGGAGTGGGAGAGCTGGCTTCAAACCCTTTCTTTCAACGCCCGCCCTATAAGGTTTCTAGGGTCCAGAAATAGAAAACTTCTAACAGGCCCTTATTGAGTCACTCCCTCCCCCACCGGCCCCCCAAACTCACCCCCACCCCTAACAAGCAGCCCCCCACACACACTAGTACTGGTATGACTTCCATACTCATCAGCCCACCTGGAATGCTTGCCAACAACTTCTCCAGGTGCTGTTCACAACGGAGGAGGGTAGCCCTTCCAGACAGAGGCCCAGTAAGCAGTCAGTGAACCTGATGGTCAGCGAGCGGGCACTCCCCACTTGAGAGAAACTCTTTTGGCCACTACACCAACAATGTGGGATCTCAATTCCTAGCAAGGCCCAGAGGACTTTACCAGGTATCAACCATTGCTCTTACATGACCCTCTGCAGAAGAGCTAGGAAACCTATGAATTTATCTAAGGTCAGTGAGAATTTTCAGGTTCCTATAAGAGAATATCCGCCTGCCTTTCTAGAGTGGCTGAGGGAAGCCTACGGGCTTTATACCCCTAACGGCCCGGAGGCACTGAAAACAGGAGGGCAATAAGTATTGCCTTTATTACTCAGTCAGTCTGCCTCAGACATGACAAAGAAGTGGGAAGGGTTTGAAGGGAAAAATCTTAGCGATTTGGTACAAGTGGCTCATTGAGTGTATAACAACAGAGATGACCCTAGCACGACAGAGACAAAGAAGCTAGCTAAAATAATCGTAATTGCCATGAGATACCCCAGAGACTCAGGAAAAGGAGAGCATGGCCCACTCACGGAGAGACTAACCTGTGGGCACCGCCAAGCCATGGGGAAGGACCAATGTGCCTACTGCAGGAAAGAAGGACACTGGAAAAATCAGTGCCTTGAAAACCCCAGGAGAGGTGCACGACCCTCCACTAGAGTGGATGGGCCTCATCTGCACGTAGAAAGACCCAAGCAAGAGACAATAATGCTTGAAGAAGCTCAATGAAGGGGTCAGGGCTCTGTTTCACTTCGCCGCCAAAAGCCCAGGCTAACTCTCCAAGTAGGAGGCCAGGCAGTAAATTTCTTGGTGGACACAGGGGCCACCTTGTCAGGTTCAGAAAGGAATATGGGCACATTTTCAAGAAGAAAGATGTGAATTACTGTGAGCCTATGATTCCGTCCACAGATAACTCACACCAGAAGGTTTGCATGGAGGGTAGGTGGGTTTCCCAAGACAACAAAATAACAAATATCTATCAGCCCTTTGGCCCAGTTAGCCACCTGGTTATGATATCACTGGCTTCTGGCTCAGCTGCTGAGCCAGTGAAGCAGTTATAGCAGGAGAAGACTAGGTGGCCGGTGGCCATCAACGGAAGGACCAAATCTCCACAGTGGGCTTCCTGTTTCAATATGGAGCCACGTATGTTACCTGCTGGACACCATCTCTATCCTGAGCTCATAATTGCCATCGCAGGTCTAGAATGCGGCGCGCAGGTACACACTATATGAAACAGTCTCTGATTAATCCCTCTCGATAACTTGCTGACATGGGAGTCTGGATAATCCTGTACATTTACTTTGCAGATTAAAAAACTCACTCAAAAACACACGGGAGTTGACCCAGAGACACACAACTGGTTAACAACAAAGTCATATTCACAACCAGCGTCTGGACCAAGAGCACGGTGCCCCACAGAACTGTGCCCATTGAGCAGTCAATATCTCCTGGACTCTCAAAAGATCTGAGCTGATACCCACCCCCCCACATCCTTGCAGCCCCAAAAGATTGTATTTCACAGGATGGCACCGGATCTGCAGCTCGCGGAGAGGGACATATTTGATCAGAGAACACAGGGCAGAACAAGGGGGAGGAGGGGAGAATGGAGCACATCCTGGCCCAATACACCTTGAGGATGATGTTCCCAATCAGAGAAGCCAATCCACAGAGAAGACCACATGGGCAGCCCCACGATGAGAAACGTCCCTCAAAGACCCATAGCCTTAGAGGGGACAACACTGGACACACAGTGTGGGAACTGCGCCCGAACTGATCCTGCCACTTCGATGCATGACACTAAGAGAGTGCAGCGGAAGAGTAAGAAACCGGAGCATCAAAGTCCCCGGGGAATGCCAAAGGTGGACTTTGTGGTCAGGGTTCGGTGCCCCCACAGACTGGACTGGAAAACACTCCTAAAGTTCACCACACAGTCCTTGTACTTTTCTTTCTGGTTAGTGTTGTTTTCTTTTAGTGTCATTGGATTTGGGTTGGGTTTTGTTTTCATTTTTGTTTGTTTTTTTTTCTTTTTGCTGCTTGGTTTAGCTCAGTCTTGTTTTGTGCATGTTATTACCTTTACAGGTCTGTCTAATTAAGAGAGGCTGGATGAACAATCTGGAGGAGTAAACATGTGACCGGCCCTTTCCATTGGGCATGGGAGTGAGCACGGTGGGGGGAAAGGAAGTGGTGTAAAGAAACCCAGAGACAAGGGTACAACAAGTGATGGAAAACGGTAGTGAGGGGGATGTAGGAGGCCTGGTAGGGCGTGATCAAAGGTAATGTAACCAAGAGGAATTACTGAAACCCAAAGGAAGACTGAGCATGTCAGTGGGCACAAGAGGAAAATCAAAGAGTATAGAAGAGTGAGCTGGGAAGCAAGGGCCAGTTATAGACGTCTAAATAAAGGCATGTACATATGTACATATATTTACAAAGGGGCATGGGGAAATAGATCTATGTCCATATGTTTATAGATTTAGTATTAAGGTAGCAGATGGACATAGGGCCTCCGCTCAAGGACTCCCTCATTGCAATAACACTGTTCTATTAAATTGGCATTCTAAGATGCTCACCTTCCCTACACAATCACTGACCACAAAGCGGCTGCATAAGCAAATGTGGTGAAGAAAGCCGATGGTGTCCAGCTACCTAAAGATATAGCGTGTGCGGTCTTAAAGGCCTGAGGGTAAAGAAACAGCCATCTGGCTCTGAAGCAACAGAGCCCACATGGAGAAAGCATACCAGCCTGTGTGATCACAAAGTTTTAAAGGGATAAGGCAACAGGCATCATGAGAACAAAAAAATCTTATCATGGAGAATGAGAGGGGACTGCCGGGTATAGACCCAAAACCTATTTGCAGTGCACTGGACATCCCCTTACAGAAGGATCTCAGAGTGGAGATTAAAGAATACAGGGTATGAGACAGCAAAGATGAAACACAACTTTCCTCTAGTTCTTAATGCTTTCTCTTGCCCCACTATCATGATCCCAGTTCTACCATACTAATCTGGCCAAACTAGAGAAGGTATTCTAGTACCGATAGGAATTTCAAACACGGGGGATCCAGAGTGGATGGGCCCTTTACCAGTGTTATGAGTGGAGATACTGGGAGGGTGGAGGAAGGGCAGGATGGAAAGTGGGAACCGATTACAAGGATCTTCATTGACCTCAAAAGAAAGGTGGGTGAAAATATGACAAAAGAATTAGTACATTTCCAAGGATTGATGAGGGATGGGTGGCGGGCATTGAGGGGGGAAAAATGAGGAGCTGAGGCCAGGGGCTTGGGTGGAGAGTGGATATTTTGTGAATAAGGAGGGCAATTAATGTACAGATGGGCTTCAAACAGATGATGTATTTATGGATTGTGGTTAGTGTTGTAGGAGCCACTAATGAAAAGATCATAAAAGAAACAAAAATAATCTTGGCAGAGGGCTCATGCAAGGATGATCTCAGGCTGGATTAGACCAGTCAAAACAGCTACTGGAGTCGCCTCACCCTGTGTCTATTACTGAGTCAGCCATGATGCTTAGGACCCACAGCCCCTGCAGCTGGCCAGAGAGGGAGGTGGATCTCTGAGGCCATTCCACAGGGGGAATGGTCCTCTGTCCTGCAGGGCCCACCCTCCTTTGTAAGCATGCTGCCTGGGGCAAGGCTTTCATGGAGTCCACACCATGGGAGCTCTACTACTCATGGGGGATTGGCAGGAAGCCTCTGCTCATGCGCACACACCACCAACTAGCTGGAGGATCTCCGTGAACAAAGCCTGAGGCAGACAACAAGCCCACTAACTGATGCTGTAAGAGATACAATCAGCATCCAGAAACCTGCAACTGGGAGTAAGAGGCAGCATACCTTGGTCCCAGCCCCTCCCATTCTAATCTACAAGGAGTGACATTGCAAAGCAGAGGGTTTTCATAAAGCACTTCCAGGACTGTGGAATGAGCAGCCTCGTTTGTGGACATGGATACTCTGTGATCCAGACGTACTACCTCCTCCCTTACAGTCAGCTGAGACAAAAACCCTTGCAAGCAGAAAGTCATGCATCTGAACAGTATCCACCAGCCATTCATGTGCAGCACAGCTGCCTCCAAAGAGCCTTCCTGAGTGAGAGAGAAATCATGCAGAAGCCTGGTCTGCACTCAAGAGAGTTTTATGAGCGTTAGGGAGGCGTGGTGGGCAAGTCTGGCCGACCCCAGTGGCTGAATTGAATTTACATGGCCTAGATTGGTCAATCCAGGTACAGGAACCACCCAGGTGACCTCCCCTTCATGGCCAGAAATCTGGACCTCTGAGCATGCACAGGGTGCCTCTCCTAACTGGGCTCTTATCTTGGCCCTATGGGCATGCATAACGGATGCCCCAGTCCCTAGTATAGCTACCTAACATTTGCCCCCCTGAAGAGATATGGACCCAAATATTTGGGGGTACTGGGCGACGACATCTCTAGCTGCTTCCTGCTGGCAAAAGGGGCGAGGTGGGGCTTTGGGTCCATACCCTTCCTACACTGCTGGGAGGGGTTGTCCATTGAGGGCAACTTTATCCAGGATGGATAAGGTTGAGGTGGTCCAGGAGATGGTAGTCGTGGACCTGGCACACTTGGTTCAGAAGCTTTAATCACCCGATAACTTCTGAGAAAAACAAACGGTCTAAAAGGTGAACAGTTTGACTACGACAAGGCTAAGCTTGTGAGGTGGCAGTGGCCTTGAAATTAGGTGAGTGTCACAGGAAACAAAAATAATCTTAGGATTACCAGACATGTGTGTTTGTTCATTGGAAGTACAGGAAGAGGGATAAAAGCATTCACACTTTCCCCTAGGAGGGCACAGGTTTGGGCACTACTAGGTGCAGTCGGATCACTGATTCATTTATGATGCTAAGGTCTTGGACCCGCTGATAAGACCCATCCTTCTTTTTAACCCTATAACGCTTCAATTTTAATTTTGGGAAAAAATTTTCTTTTTGTTGTGGACTTTCATAGTTATAAATATATATATATGTATTAATATATACATTTTTTAATGTTATGAAAACATCATGCTTCGCGTTATAGAGTTAAATGGAAATAATGGGCTAGTGCAGGACGAGTCAAAAGTGACCAAAATAGAGTAACTGCCTAAGTCATTTTGAATTTTCTTGGGTTCAATTGGAGTAAAGGCTTGTAAATTACCCGGGGTCCAAATTCCCATGGTGCCTCCTACAATGGGTAGAATGTTCAGGGATGTTTCAGGGCTGGGAGATTAATAACCCCTAAGTCCAGGATACCTTAGGGCAGGGGTCCTTAAACTGTTTACCCAGGGGGCCAGTTCACTATCCCTCAGGCCTTTTGAAGGAAAGACTATAGTTTAAAAAAACAAATATTACGAACAAATTCATGTGCACACTGCACATCTTGATTTGAAGTTCAAAAAAAAAATAAATGGGGCACATACACCCGGCAGAAAGGATCAACGTCCTCGGCTGTCTGCATGTGGCCCACAGGTTGTAGTTTGAGGACCCCTACCCTCGGCATTCACCAAGAGGATGTGGTTTCAACCCAAAAGCTTGGAGACTCTACAATTTGTTTAAAAGTGATGGGGCAGAAGGAGTCCCTGATTGACCCACGCAAGACTAGTTTTCCCATCCCCTGTTACTAAGAGTTCATAGTTATGGTTAAAGGGAAACAGGATATCCCGATCTGATCCCGTTACTTCAAGTGTGGGCTGACATTGCCACTAAGAAGCCTGCAAATATAAAAGACTTACTCCCTCCCGCAAAGAAAGGGCCCTTGTTTCCAAGGTTTCAGGAAACATGGAAGGACCGGAAAAACAAACGGTCCAAGTTCCCAAAACCACATAGGTGGAGGCCATCCCTCCCCATCACCCTCCCCCACCCCTCCCCTCCCCCATCCCTCCCCCACCACTCCCCTCCCCTGCCCTCCCCATCACTCTCCCCTAATCGGCTTTATCCCATTTTGCAGGAGAACTCTGGGAGTGGGAGAGCTGGCTTCAAACCCTTTCTTTCAACGCCCGCCCTATAAGGTTTCTAGGGTCCAGAAATAGAAAACTTCTAACAGGCCCTTATTGAGTCACTCCCTCCCCCACCGGCCCCCCAAACTCACCCCCACCCCTAACAAGCAGCCCCCCACACACACTAGTACTGGTATGACTTCCATACTCATCAGCCCACCTGGAATGCTTGCCAACAACTTCTCCAGGTGATGTTCACAACGGAGGAGGGTAGCCCTTCCAGACAGAGGCCCAGTAAGCAGTCAGTGAACCTGATGGTCAGCGAGCGGGCACTCCCCACTTGAGAGAAACTCTTTTGGCCACTACACCAACAATGTGGGATCTCAATTCCTAGCAAGGCCCAGAGGACTTTACCAGGTATCAACCATTGCTCTTACATGACCCTCTGCAGAAGAGCTAGGAAACCTATGAATTTATCTAAGGTCAGTGAGAATTTTCAGGTTCCTATAAGAGAATATCCGCCTGCCTTTCTAGAGTGGCTGAGGGAAGCCTACGGGCTTTATACCCCTAACGGCCCGGAGGCACTGAAAACAGGAGGGCAATAAGTATTGCCTTTATTACTCAGTCAGTCTGCCTCAGACATGACAAAGAAGTGGGAAGGGTTTGAAGGGAAAAATCTTAGCGATTTGGTACAAGTGGCTCATTGAGTGTATAACAACAGAGATGACCCTAGCACGACAGAGACAAAGAAGCTAGCTAAAATAATCGTAATTGACATGAGATACCCCAGAGACTCAGGAAAAGGAGAGCATGGCCCACTCACGGAGAGACTAACCTGTGGGCACCGCCAAGCCATGGGGAAGGACCAATGTGCCTACTGCAGGAAAGAAGGACACTGGAAAAATCAGTGCCTTGAAAACCCCCGGAGAGGTGCACGACCCTCCACTAGAGTGGATGGGCCTCATCTGCACGTAGAAAGACCCAAGCAAGAGACAATAATGCTTGAAGAAGCTCAATGAAGGGGTCAGGGCTCTGTTTCACATCGCCGCCAAAAGCCCAGGCTAACTCTCCAAGTAGGAGGCCAGCCAGTAAATTTCTTGGTGGACACAGGGGCCACCTTGTCAGGTTCAGAAAGGAATATGGGCACATTTTCAAGAAGAAAGATGTGAATTACTGTGAGCCTATGATTCCGTCCACAGATAACTCACACCAGAAGGTTTGCATGGAGGGTAGGTGGGTTTCCCAAGACAACAAAATAACAAATATCTATCAGCCCTTTGGCCCAGTTAGCCACCTGGTTATGATATCACTGGCTTCTGGCTCAGCTGCTGAGCCAGTGAAGCAGTTATAGCAGGAGAAGACTAGGTGGCCGGTGGCCATCAACGGAAGGACCAAATCTCCACAGTGGGCTTCCTGTTTCAATATGGAGCCACGTATGTTACCTGCTGGACACCATCTCTATCCTGAGCTCATAATTGCCATCGCAGGTCTAGAATGCGGCGCGCAGGTACACACTATATGAAACAGTCTCTGATTAACCCCTCTCGATAACTTGCTGACATGGGAGTCTGGATAATCCTGTACATTTACTTTGCAGATTAAAAAACTCACTCAAAAACACACGGGAGTTGACCCAGAGACACACAACTGGTTAACAACAAAGTCATATTCACAACCAGCGTCTGGACCAAGAGCACGGTGCCCCACAGAACTGTGCCCATTGAGCAGTCAATATCTCCTGGACTCTCAAAAGATCTGAGCTGATACCCACCCCCCCACATCCTTGCAGCCCCAAAAGATTGTATTTCACAGGATGGCACCGGATCTGCAGCTCGCGGAGAGGGACATATTTGATCAGAGAACACAGGGCAGAACAAGGGGGAGGAGGGGAGAATGGAGCACATCCTGGCCCAATACACCTTGAGGATGATGTTCCCAATCAGAGAAGCCAATCCACAGAGAAGACCACATGGGCAGCCCCACGATGAGAAACGTCCCTCAAAGACCCATAGCCTTAGAGGGGACAACACTGGACACACAGTGTGGGAACTGCGCCCGAACTGATCCTGCCACTTCGATGCATGACACTAAGAGAGTGCAGCGGAAGAGTAAGAAACCGGAGCATCAAAGTCCCCGGGGAATGCCAAAGGTGGACTTTGTGGTCAGGGTTCGGTGCCCCCACAGACTGGACTGGAAAACACTCCTAAAGTTCACCACACAGTCCTTGTACTTTTCTTTCTGGTTAGTGTTGTTTTCTTTTAGTGTCATTGGATTTGGGTTGGGTTTTGTTTTCATTTTTGTTTGTTTTTTTTTCTTTTTGCTGCTTGGTTTAGCTCAGTCTTGTTTTGTGCATGTTATTACCTTTACAGGTCTGTCTAATTAAGAGAGGCTGGATGAACAATCTGGAGGAGTAAACATGTGACCGGCCCTTTCCATTGGGCATGGGAGTGAGCACGGTGGGGGGAAAGGAAGTGGTGTAAAGAAACCCAGAGACAAGGGTACAACAAGTGATGGAAAACGGTAGTGAGGGGGATGTAGGAGGCCTGGTAGGGCGTGATCAAAGGTAATGTAACCAAGAGGAATTACTGAAACCCAAAGGAAGACTGAGCATGTCAGTGGGCACAAGAGGAAAATCAAAGAGTATAGAAGAGTGAGCTGGGAAGCAAGGGCCAGTTATAGACGTCTAAATAAAGGCATGTACATATGTACATATATTTACAAAGGGGCATGGGGAAATAGATCTATGTCCATATGTTTATAGATTTAGTATTAAGGTAGCAGATGGACATAGGGCCTCCGCTCAAGGACTCCCTCATTGCAATAACACTGTTCTATTAAATTGGCATTCTAAGATGCTCACCTTCCCTACACAATCACTGACCACAAAGCGGCTGCATAAGCAAATGTGGTGAAGAAAGCCGATGGTGTCCAGCTACCTAAAGATATAGCGTGTGGGGTCTTAAAGGCCTGAGGGTAAAGAAACAGCCATCTGGCTCTGAAGCAACAGAGCCCACATGGAGAAAGCATACCAGCCTGTGTGATCACAAAGTTTTAAAGGGATAAGGCAACAGGCATCATGAGAACAAAAAAATCTTATCATGGAGAATGAGAGGGGACTGCCGGGTATAGACCCAAAACCTATTTGCAGTGCACTGGACATCCCCTTACAGAAGGATCTCAGAGTGGAGATTAAAGAATACAGGGTATGAGACAGCAAAGATGAAACACAACTTTCCTCTAGTTCTTAATGCTTTCTCTTGCCCCACTATCATGATCCCAGTTCTACCATACTAATCTGGCCAAACTAGAGAAGGTATTCTAGTACCGATAGGAATTTCAAACACGGGGGATCCAGAGTGGATGGGCCCTTTACCAGTGTTATGAGTGGAGATACTGGGAGGGTGGAGGAAGGGCAGGATGGAAAGTGGGAACCGATTACAAGGATCTTCATTGACCTCAAAAGAAAGGTGGGTGAAAATATGACAAAAGAATTAGTACATTTCCAAGGATTGATGAGGGATGGGTGGCGGGCATTGAGGGGGGAAAAATGAGGAGCTGAGGCCAGGGGCTTGGGTGGAGAGTGGATATTTTGTGAATAAGGAGGGCAATTAATGTACAGATGGGCTTCAAACAGATGATGTATTTATGGATTGTGGTTAGTGTTGTAGGAGCCACTAATGAAAAGATCATAAAAGAAACAAAAATAATCTTGGCAGAGGGCTCATGCAAGGATGATCTCAGGCTGGATTAGACCAGTCAAAACAGCTACTGGAGTCGCCTCACCCTGTGTCTATTACTGAGTCAGCCATGATGCTTAGGACCCACAGCCCCTGCAGCTGGCCAGAGAGGGAGGTGGATTTCTGAGGCCATTCCACAGGGGGAATGGTCCTCTGTCCTGCAGGGCCCACCCTCCTTTGTAAGCATGCTGCCTGGGGCAAGGCTTTCATGGAGTCCACACCATGGGAGCTCTACTACTCATGGGGGATTGGCAGGAAGCCTCTGCTCATGCGCACACACCACCAACTAGCTGGAGGATCTCCGTGAACAAAGCCTGAGGCAGACAACAAGCCCACTAACTGATGCTGTAAGAGATACAATCAGCATCCAGAAACCTGCAACTGGGAGTAAGAGGCAGCATACCTTGGTCCCAGCCCCTCCCATTCTAATCTACAAGGAGTGACATTGCAAAGCAGAGGGTTTTCATAAAGCACTTCCAGGACTGTGGAATGAGCAGCCTCGTTTGTGGACATGGATACTCTGTGATCCAGACGTACTACCTCCTCCCTTACAGTCAGCTGAGACAAAAACCCTTGCAAGCAGAAAGCCATGCATCTGAACAGTATCCACCAGCCACTCATGTGCAGCACAGCTGCCTCCAAAGAGCCTTCCTGAGTGAGAGAGAAATCATGCAGAAGCCTGGTCTGCACTCAAGAGAGTTTTATGAGCGTTAGGGAGGCGTGGTGGGCAAGTCTGGCCGACCCCAGTGGCTGAATTGAATTTACATGGCCTAGATTGGTCAATCCAGGTACAGGAACCACCCAGGTGACCTCCCCTTCATGGCCAGAAATCTGGACCTCTGAGCATGCACAGGGTGCCTCTCCTAACTGGGCTCTTATCTTGGCCCTATGGGCATGCATAACGGATGCCCCAGTCCCTAGTATAGCTACCTAACATTTGCCCCCCTGAAGAGATATGGACCCAAATCTTTGGGGGTACTGGGCGACGACATCTCTAGCTGCTTCCTGCTGGCAAAAGGGGCGAGGTGGGGCTTTGGGTCCATACCCTTCCTACACTGCTGGGAGGGGTTGTCCATTGAGGGCAACTTTATCCAGGATGGATAAGGTTGAGGTGGTCCAGGAGATGGTAGTCGTGGACCTGGCACACTTGGTTCAGAAGCTTTAATCACCCGATAACTTCTGAGAAAAACAAACGGTCTAAAAGGTGAACAGTTTGACTACGACAAGGCTAAGCTTGTGAGGTGGCAGTGGCCTTGAAATTAGGTGAGTGTCACAGGAAACAAAAATAATCTTAGGATTACCAGACATGTGTGTTTGTTCATTGGAAGTACAGGAAGAGGGATAAAAGCATTCACACTTTCCCCTAGGAGGGCACAGGTTTGGGCACTACTAGGTGCAGTCGGATCACTGATTCATTTATGATGCTAAGGTCTTGGACCCGCTGATAAGACCCATCCTTCTTTTTAACCCTATAACGCTTCAATTTTAATTTTGGGAAAAAATTTTCTTTTTGTTGTGGACTTTCATAGTTATAAATATATATATATGTATTAATATATACATTTTTTAATGTTATGAAAACATCATGCTTCGCGTTATAGAGTTAAATGGAAATAATGGGCTAGTGCAGGACGAGTCAAAAGTGACCAAAATAGAGTAACTGCCTAAGTCATTTTGAATTTTCTTGGGTTCAATTGGAGTAAAGGCTTGTAAATTACCCGGGGTCCAAATTCCCATGGTGCCTCCTACAATGGGTAGAATGTTCAGGGATGATTCAGGGCTGGGAGATTAATAACCCCTAAGTCCAGGATACCTTAGGGCAGGGGTCCTTAAACTGTTTACCCAGGGGGCCAGTTCACTATCCCTCAGGCCTTTTGAAGGAAAGACTATAGTTTAAAAAAACAAATATTACGAACTAATTCATGTGCACACTGCACATCTTGATTTGAAGTTCAAAAAAAAAATAAATGGGGCACATACACCCGGCAGAAAGGATCAACGTCCTCGGCTGTCTGCATGTGGCCCACAGGTTGTAGTTTGAGGACCCCTGCCCTCGGCATTCACCAAGAGGATGTGGTTTCAACCCAAAAGCTTGGAGACTCTACAATTTGTTTAAAAGTGATGGGGCAGAAGGAGTCCCTGATTGACCCACGCAAGACTAGTTTTCCCATCCCCTGTTACTAAGAGTTCATAGTTATGGTTAAAGGGAAACAGGATATCCCGATCTGATCCCGTTACTTCAAGTGTGGGCTGACATTGCTACTAAGAAGCCTGCAAATATAAAAGACTTACCTCCTCCCGCAAAGAAAGGGCCCTTGTTTCCAAGGTTTCAGGAAACATGGAAGGACCGGAAAAACAAACGGTCCAAGTTCCCAAAACCACATAGGTGGAGGCCATCCCTCCCCATCACCCTCCCCCACCCCTCCCCTCCCCCATCCCTCCCCCACCCCTCCCCTCCCCTCCCCTCCTCTCCCCATCACTCTCCCCTAATCGGCTTTATCCCATTTTGCAGGAGAACTCTGGGAGTGGGAGAGCTGGCTTCAAACCCTTTCTTTCAACGCCCGCCCTATAAGGTTTCTAGGGTCCAGAAATAGAAAACTTCTAACAGGCCCTTATTGAGTCACTCCCTCCCCCACCGGCCCCCCAAACTCACCCCCACCCCTAACAAGCAGCCCCCCACACACACTAGTACTGGTATGACTTCCATACTCATCAGCCCACCTGGAATGCTTGCCAACAACTTCTCCAGGTGCTGTTCACAACGGAGGAGGGTAGCCCTTCCAGACAGAGGCCCAGTAAGCAGTCAGTGAACCTGATGGTCAGCGAGCGGGCACTCCCCACTTGAGAGAAACTCTTTTGGCCACTACACCAACAATGTGGGATCTCAATTCCTAGCAAGGCCCAGAGGACTTTACCAGGTATCAACCATTGCTCTTACATGACCCTCTGCAGAAGAGCTAGGAAACCTATGAATTTATCTAAGGTCAGTGAGAATTTTCAGGTTCCTATAAGAGAATATCCGCCTGCCTTTCTAGAGTGGCTGAGGGAAGCCTACGGGCTTTATACCCCTAACGGCCCGGAGGCACTGAAAACAGGAGGGCAATAAGTATTGCCTTTATTACTCAGTCAGTCTGCCTCAGACATGACAAAGAAGTGGGAAGGGTTTGAAGGGAAAAATCTTAGCGATTTGGTACAAGTGGCTCATTGAGTGTATAACAACAGAGATGACCCTAGCACGAGAGAGACAAAGAAGCTAGCTAAAATAATCGTAATTGACATGAGATACCCCAGAGACTCAGGAAAAGGAGAGCATGGCCCACTCACGGAGAGACTAACCTGTGGGCACCGCCAAGCCATGGGGAAGGACCAATGTGCCTACTGCAGGAAAGAAGGACACTGGAAAAATCAGTGCCTTGAAAACCCCAGGAGAGGTGCACGACCCTCCACTAGAGTGGATGGGCCTCATCTGCACGTAGAAAGACCCAAGCAAGAGACAATAATGCTTGAAGAAGCTCAATGAAGGGGTCAGGGCTCTGTTTCACTTCGCCGCCAAAAGCCCAGGCTAACTCTCCAAGTAGGAGGCCAGGCAGTAAATTTCTTGGTGGACACAGGGGCCACCTTGTCAGGTTCAGAAAGGAATATGGGCACATTTTCAAGAAGAAAGATGTGAATTACTGTGAGCCTATGATTCCTTCCACAGATAACTCACACCAGAAGGTTTGCATGGAGGGTAGGTGGGTTTCCCAAGACAACAAAATAACAAATATCTATCAGCCCTTTGGCCCAGTTAGCCACCTGGTTATGATATCACTGGCTTCTGGCTCAGCTGCTGAGCCAGTGAAGCAGTTATAGCAGGAGAAGACTAGGTGGCCGGTGGCCATCAACGGAAGGACCAAATCTCCACAGTGGGCTTCCTGTTTCAATATGGAGCCACGTATGTTACCTGCTGGACACCATCTCTATCCTGAGCTCATAATTGCCATCGCAGGTCTAGAATGCGGCGCGCAGGTACACACTATATGAAACAGTCTCTGATTAACCCCTCTCGATAACTTGCTGACATGGGAGTCTGGATAATCCTGTACATTTACTTTGCAGATTAAAAAACTCACTCAAAAACACACGGGAGTTGACCCAGAGACACACAACTGGTTAACAACAAAGTCATATTCACAACCAGCGTCTGGACCAAGAGCACGGTGCCCCACAGAACTGTGCCCATCGAGCAGTCAATATCTCCTGGACTCTCAAAAGATCTGAGCTGATACCCACCCCCCCACATCCTTGCAGCCCCAAAAGATTGTATTTCACAGGATGGCACCGGATCTGCAGCTCGCAGAGAGGGACATATTTGATCAGAGAACACAGGGCAGAACAAGGGGGAGGAGGGGAGAATGGAGCACATCCTGGCCCAATACACCTTGAGGATGATGTTCCCAATCAGAGAAGCCAATCCACAGAGAAGACCACATGGGCAGCCCCACGATGAGAAATGTCCCTCAAAGACCCATAGCCTTAGAGGGGACAACACTGGACACACAGTGTGGGAACTGCGCCCGAACTGATCCTGCCACTTCGATGCATGACACTAAGAGAGTGCAGCGGAAGAGTAAGAAACCGGAGCATCAAAGTCCCCGGGGAATGCCAAAGGTGGACTTTGTGGTCAGGGTTCGGTGCCCCCACAGACTGGACTGGAAAACACTCCTAAAGTTCACCACACAGTCCTTGTACTTTTCTTTCTGGTTAGTGTTGTTTTCTTTTAGTGTCATTGGATTTGGGTTGGGTTTTGTTTTCATTTTTGTTTGTTTTTTTTTCTTTTTGCTGCTTGGTTTAGCTCAGTCTTGTTTTGTGCATGTTATTACCTTTACAGGTCTGTCTAATTAAGAGAGGCTGGATGAACAATCTGGAGGAGTAAACATGTGACCGGCCCTTTCCATTGGGCATGGGAGTGAGCACGGTGGGGGGAAAGGAAGTGGTGTAAAGAAACCCAGAGACAAGGGTACAACAAGTGATGGAAAACGGTAGTGAGGGGGATGTAGGAGGCCTGGTAGGGCGTGATCAAAGGTAATGTAACCAAGAGGAATTACTGAAACCCAACGGAAGACTGAGCATGTCAGTGGGCACAAGAGGAAAATCAAAGAGTATAGAAGAGTGAGCTGGGAAGCAAGGGCCAGTTATAGACGTCTAAATAAAGGCATGTACATATATTTACAAAGGGGCATGGGGAAATAGATCTATGTCCATATGTTTATAGATTTAGTATTAAGGTAGCAGATGGACATAGGGCCTCCGCTCAAGGACTCCCTCATTGCAATAACACTGTTCTATTAAATTGGCATTCTAAGATGCTCACCTTCCCTACACAATCACTGACCACAAAGCGGCTGCATAAGCAAATGTGGTGAAGAAAGCCGATGGTGTCCAGCTACCTAAAGATATAGCGTGTGGGGTCTTAAAGGCCTGAGGGTAAAGAAACAGCCATCTGGCTCTGAAGCAACAGAGCCCACATGGAGAAAGCATACCAGCCTGTGTGATCACAAAGTTTTAAAGGGATAAGGCAACAGGCATCATGAGAACAAAAAAATCTTATCATGGAGAATGAGAGGGGACTGCCGGGTATAGACCCAAAACCTATTTGCAGTGCACTGGACATCCCCTTACAGAAGGATCTCAGAGTGGAGATTAAAGAATACAGGGTATGAGACAGCAAAGATGAAACACAACTTTCCTCTAGTTCTTAATGCTTTCTCTTGCCCCACTATCATGATCCCAGTTCTACCATACTAATCTGGCCAAACTAGAGAAGGTATTCTAGTACCGATAGGAATTTCAAACACGGGGGATCCAGAGTGGATGGGCCCTTTACCAGTGTTATGAGTGGAGATACTGGGAGGGTGGAGGAAGGGCAGGATGGAAAGTGGGAACCGATTACAAGGATCTTCATTGACCTCAAAAGAAAGGTGGGTGAAAATATGACAAAAGAATTAGTACATTTCCAAGGATTGATGAGGGATGGGTGGCGGGCATTGAGGGGGGAAAAATGAGGAGCTGAGGCCAGGGGCTTGGGTGGAGAGTGGATATTTTGTGAATAAGGAGGGCAATTAATGTACAGATGGGCTTCAAACAGATGATGTATTTATGGATTGTGGTTAGTGTTGTAGGAGCCACTAATGAAAAGATCATAAAAGAAACAAAAATAATCTTGGCAGAGGGCTCATGCAAGGATGATCTCAGGCTGGATTAGACCAGTCAAAACAGCTACTGGAGTCGCCTCACCCTGTGTCTATTACTGAGTCAGCCATGATGCTTAGGACCCACAGCCCCAGCAGCTGGCCAGAGAGGGAGGTGGATCTCTGAGGCCATTCCACAGGGGGAATGGTCCTCTGTCCTGCAGGGCCCACCCTCCTTTGTAAGCATGCTGCCTGGGGCAAGGCTTTCATGGAGTCCACACCATGGGAGCTCTACTACTCATGGGGGATTGGCAGGAAGCCTCTGCTCATGCGCACACACCACCAACTAGCTGGAGGATCTCCGTGAACAAAGCCTGAGGCAGACAACAAGCCCACTAACTGATGCTGTAAGAGATACAATCAGCATCCAGAAACCTGCAACTGGGAGTAAGAGGCAGCATACCTTGGTCCCAGCCCCTCCCACTCTAATCTACAAGGAGTGACATTGCAAAGCAGAGGGTTTTCATAAAGCACTTCCAGGACTGTGGAATGAGCAGCCTCGTTTGTGGACATGGATACTCTGTGATCCAGACGTACTACCTCCTCCCTTACAGTCAGCTGAGACAAAAACCCTTGCAAGCAGAAAGCCATGCATCTGAACAGTATCCACCAGCCACTCATGTGCAGCACAGCTGCCTCCAAAGAGCCTTCCTGAGTGAGAGAGAAATCATGCAGAAGCCTGGTCTGCACTCAAGAGAGTTTTATGAGCGTTAGGGAGGCGTGGTGGGCAAGTCTGGCCGACCCCAGTGGCTGAATTGAACTTACATGGCCTAGATTGGTCAATCCAGGTACAGGAACCACCCAGGTGACCTCCCCTTCATGGCCAGAAATCTGGACCTCTGAGCATGCACAGGGTGCCTCTCCTAACTGGGCTCTTATCTTGGCCCTATGGGCATGCATAACGGATGCCCCAGTCCCTAGTATAGCTACCTAACATTTGCCCCCCTGAAGAGATATGGACCCAAATCTTTGGGGGTACTGGGCGACGACATCTCTAGCTGCTTCCTGCTGGCAAAAGGGGCGAGGTGGGGCTTTGGGTCCATACCCTTCCTACACTGCTGGGAGGGGTTGTCCATTGAGGGCAACTTTATCCAGGATGGATAAGGTTGAGGTGGTCCAGGAGATGGTAGTCGTGGACCTGGCACACTTGGTTCAGAAGCTTTAATCACCCGATAACTTCTGAGAAAAACAAACGGTCTAAAAGGTGAACAGTTTGACTACGACAAGGCTAAGCTTGTGAGGTGGCAGTGGCCTTGAAATTAGGTGAGTGTCACAGGAAACAAAAATAATCTTAGGATTACCAGACATGTGTGTTTGTTCATTGGAAGTACAGGAAGAGGGATAAAAGCATTCACACTTTCCCCTAGGAGGGCACAGGTTTGGGCACTACTAGGTGCAGTCGGATCACTGATTCATTTATGATGCTAAGGTCTTGGACCCGCTGATAAGACCCATCCTTCTTTTTAACCCTATAACGCTTCAATTTTAATTTTGGGAAAAAATTTTCTTTTTGTTGTGGACTTTCATAGTTATAAATATATATATATGTATTAATATATACATTTTTTAATGTTATGAAAACATCATGCTTCGCGTTATAGAGTTAAATGGAAATAATGGGCTAGTGCAGGACGAGTCAAAAGTGACCAAAATAGAGTAACTGCCTAATTCATTTTGAATTTTCTTGGGTTCAATTGGAGTAAAGGCTTGTAAATTACCCGGGGTCCAAATTCCCATGGTGCCTCCTACAATGGGTAGAATGTTCAGGGATGTTTCAGGGCTGGGAGATTAATAACCCGTAAGTCCAGGATACCTTAGGGCAGGGGTCCTTAAACTGTTTACCCAGGGGGCCAGTTCACTATCCCTCAGGCCTTTTGAAGGAAAGACTATAGTTTAAAAAAACAAATATTACGAACAAATTCATGTGCACACTGCACATCTTGATTTGAAGTTCAAAAAAAAAATAAATGGGGCACATACACCCGGCAGAAAGGATCAACGTCCTCGGCTGTCTGCATGTGGCCCACAGGTTGTAGTTTGAGGACCCCTGCTCTCGGCATTCACCAAGAGGATGTGGTTTCAACCCAAAAGCTTGGAGACTCTACAATTTGTTTAAAAGTGATGGGGCAGAAGGCGTCCCTGATTGACCCACGCAAGACTAGTTTTCCCATCCCCTGTTACTAAGAGTTCATAGTTATGGTTAAAGGGAACCAGGATATCCCGATCTGATCCCGTTACTTCAAGTGTGGGCTGACATTGCCACTAAGAAGCCTGCAAATATAAAAGACTTACTCCCTCCCGCAAAGAAAGGGCCCTTGTTTCCAAGGTTTCAGGAAACATGGAAGGACCGGAAAAACAAACGGTCCAAGTTCCCAAAACCACATAGGTGGAGGCCATCCCTCCCCATCGCCCTCCCCCACCCCTCCCCTCCCTCACCCCTCCCCTCCCCCATCCCTCCCCCTCCCCTCCCCTCCCCTCCCCATCACTCTCCCCTAATCGTCTTTATCCCATTTTGCAGGAGAACTCTGGGAGTGGGAGAGCTGGCTTCAAACCCTTTCTTTCAACCCCCCGCCCTATAAGGTTTCTAGGGTCCAGAAATAGAAAACTTCTAACAGGCCCTTATTGAGTCACTCCCTCCCCCACCGGCCCCCCAAACTCACCCCCACCCCTAACAAGCAGCCCCCCACACACACTAGTACTGGTATGACTTCCATACTCATCAGCCCACCTGGAATGCTTGCCAACAACTTCTCCAGGTGCTGTTCACAACGGAGGAGGGTAGCCCTTCCAGACAGAGGCCCAGTAAGCAGTCAGTGAACCTGATGGTCAGCGAGCGGGCACTCCCCACTTGAGAGAAACTCTTTTGGCCACTACACCAACAATGTGGGATCTCAATTCCTAGCAAGGCCCGGAGGACTTTACCAGGTATCAACCATTGCTCTTACATGACCCTCTGCAGAAGAGCTAGGAAACCTATGAATTTATCTAAGGTCAGTGAGAATTTTCAGGTTCCTATAAGAGAATATCCGCCTGCCTTTCTAGAGTGGCTGAGGGAAGCCTACGGGCTTTATACCCCTAACGGCCCGGAGGCACTGAAAACAGGAGGGCATTAAGTATTGCCTTTATTACTCAGTCAGTCTGCCTCAGACATGACAAAGAAGTGGGAAGGGTTTGAAGGGAAAAATCTTAGCGATTTGGTACAAGTGGCTCATTGAGTGTATAACAACAGAGATGACCCTAGCACGACAGAGACAAAGAAGCTAGCTAAAATAATCGTAATTGCCATGAGATACCCCAGAGACTCAGGAAAAGGAGAGCATGGCCCACTCACGGAGAGACTAACCTGTGGGCACCGCCAAGCCATGGGGAAGGACCAATGTGCCTACTGCAGGAAAGAAGGACACTGGAAAAATCAGTGCCTTGAAAACCCCAGGAGAGGTGCACGACCCTCCACTAGAGTGGATGGGCCTCATCTGCACGTAGAAAGACCCAAGCAAGAGACAATAATGCTTGAAGAAGCTCAATGAAGGGGTCAGGGCTCTGTTTCACTTCGCCGCCAAAAGCCCAGGCTAACTCTCCAAGTAGGAGGCCAGGCAGTAAATTTCTTGGTGGACACAGGGGCCACCTTGTCAGGTTCAGAAAGGAATATGGGCACATTTTCAAGAAGAAAGATGTGAATTACTGTGAGCCTATGATTCCTTCCACAGATAACTCACACCGGAAGGTTTGCATGGAGGGTAGGTGGGTTTCCCAAGACAACAAAATAACAAATATCTATCAGCACTTTGGCCCAGTTAGCCACCTGGTTATGATATCACTGGCTTCTGGCTCAGCTGCTGAGCCAGTGAAGCAGTTATAGCAGGAGAAGACTAGGTGGCCAGTGGCCATCAACGGAAGGACCAAATCTCCACAGTGGGCTTCCTGTTTCAATATGGAGCCACGTATGTTACCTGCTGGACACCATCTCTATCCTGAGCTCATAATTGCCATCGCAGGTCTAGAATGCGGCGCGCAGGTACACACTATATGAAACAGTCTCTGATTAACCCCTCTCGATAACTTGCTGACATGGGAGTCTGGATAATCCTGTACATTTACTTTGCAGATTAGAAAACTCACTCAAAAACACACGGGAGTTGACCCAGAGACACACAACTGGTTAACAACAAAGTCATATTCACAACCAGCGTCTGGACCAAGAGCACGGTGCCCCACAGAACTGTGCCCATCGAGCAGTCAATATCTCCTGGACTCTCAAAAGATCTGAGCTGATACCCACCCCCCCACCCCCACATCCTTGCAGCCCCAAAAGATTGTATTTCACAGGATGGCACCGGATCTGCAGCTCGCGGAGAGGGACATATCTGATCAGAGAACACAGGGCAGAACAAGGGGGAGGAGGGGAGAATGGAGCACACCCTGGCCCAATACACCTTGAGGATGATGTTCCCAATCAGAGAAGCCAATCCACAGAGAAGACCACATGGGCAGCCCCACGATGAGAAACGTCCCTCAAAGACCCATAGCCTTAGAGGGGACAACACTGGACACACAGTGTGGGAACTGCGCCCGAACTGATCCTGCCACTTCGATGCATGACACTAAGAGAGTGCAGCGGAAGAGTAAGAAACCGGAGCATCAAAGTCCCCGGGGAATGCCAAAGGTGGACTTTGTGGTCAGGGTTCGGTGCCCCCACAGACTGGACTGGAAAACACTCCTAAAGTTCACCACACAGTCCTTGTACTTTTCTTTCTGGTTAGTGTTGTTTTCTTTTAGTGTCATTGGATTTGGGTTGGGTTTTGTTTTCATTTTTGTTTGTTTTTTTTTCTTTTTGCTGCTTGGTTTAGCTCAGTCTTGTTTTGTGCATGTTATTACCTTTACAGGTCTGTCTAATTAAGAGAGGCTGGATGAACAATCTGGAGGAGTAAACATGTGACCGGCCCTTTCCATTGGGCATGGGAGTGAGCACGGTGGGGGGAAAGGAAGTGGTGTAAAGAAACCCAGAGACAAGGGTACAACAAGTGATGGAAAACGGTAGTGAGGGGGATGTAGGAGGCCTGGTAGGGCGTGATCAAAGGTAATGTAACCAAGAGGAATTACTGAAACCCAAAGGAAGACTGAGCATGTCAGTGGGCACAAGAGGAAAATCAAAGAGTATAGAAGAGTGAGCTGGGAAGCAAGGGCCAGTTATAGACGTCTAAATAAAGGCATGTACATATGTACATATATTTACAAAGGGGCATGGGGAAATAGATCTATGTCCATATGTTTATAGATTTAGTATTAAGGTAGCAGATGGACATAGGGCCTCCGCTCAAGGACTCCCTCATTGCAATAACACTGTTCTATTAAAGTGGCATTCTAAGATGCTCACCTTCCCTACACAATCACTGACCACAAAGCGGCTGCATAAGCAAATGTGGTGAAGAAAGCCGATGGTGTCCAGCTACCTAAAGATATAGCGTGTGGGGTCTTAAAGGCCTGAGGGTAAAGAAACAGCCATCTGGCTCTGAAGCAACAGAGCCCACATGGAGAAAGCATACCAGCCTGTGTGATCACAAAGTTTTAAAGGGATAAGGCAACAGGCATCATGAGAACAAAAAAATCTTATCATGGAGAATGAGAGGGGACTGCCGGGTATAGACCCAAAACCTATTTGCAGTGCACTGGACATCCCCTTACAGAAGGATCTCAGAGTGGAGATTAAAGAATACAGGGTATGAGACAGCAAAGATGAAACACAACTTTCCTCTAGTTCTTAATGCTTTCTCTTGCCCCACTATCATGATCCCAGTTCTACCATACTAATCTGGCCAAACTAGAGAAGGTATTCTAGTACCGATAGGAATTTCAAACACGGGGAATCCAGAGTGGATGGGCCCTTTACCAGTGTTATGAGTGGAGATACTGGGAGGGTGGAGGAAGGGCAGGATGGAAAGTGGGAACCGATTACAAGGATCTTCATTGACCTCAAAAGAAAGGTGGGTGAAAATATGACAAAAGAATTAGTACATTTCCAAGGATTGATGAGGGATGGGTGGCGGGCATTGAGGGGGGAAAAATGAGGAGCTGAGGCCAGGGGCTTGGGTGGAGAGTGGATATTTTGTGAATAAGGAGGGCAATTAATGTACAGATGGGCTTCAAACAGATGATGTATTTATGGATTGTGGTTAGTGTTGTAGGAGCCACTAATGAAAAGATCATAAAAGAAACAAAAATAATCTTGGCAGAGGGCTCATGCAAGGATGATCTCAGGCTGGATTAGACCAGTCAAAACAGCTACTGGAGTCGCCTCACCCTGTGTCTATTACTGAGTCAGCCATGATGCTTAGGACCCACAGCCCCAGCAGCTGGCCAGAGAGGGAGGTGGATCTCTGAGGCCATTCCACAGGGGGAATGGTCCTCTGTCCTGCAGGGCCCACCCTCCTTTGTAAGCATGCTGCCTGGGGCAAGGCTTTCATGGAGTCCACACCATGGGAGCTCTACTACTCATGGGGGATTGGCAGGAAGCCTCTGCTCATGCGCACACACCACCAACTAGCTGGAGGATCTCCGTGAACAAAGCCTGAGGCAGACAACAAGCCCACTAACTGATGCTGTAAGAGATACAATCAGCATCCAGAAACCTGCAACTGGGAGTAAGAGGCAGCATACCTTGGTCCCAGCCCCTCCCACTCTAATCTACAAGGAGTGACATTGCAAAGCAGAGGGTTTTCATAAAGCACTTCCAGGACTGTGGAATGAGCAGCCTCGTTTGTGGACATGGATACTCTGTGATCCAGACGTACTACCTCCTCCCTTACAGTCAGCTGAGACAAAAACCCTTGCAAGCAGAAAGCCATGCATCTGAACAGTATCCACCAGCCACTCATGTGCAGCACAGCTGCCTCCAAAGAGCCTTCCTGAGTGAGAGAGAAATCATGCAGAAGCCTGGTCTGCACTCAAGAGAGTTTTTTGAGCGTTAGGGAGGCGTGGTGGGCAAGTCTGGCCGACCCCAGTGGCTGAATTGAACTTACATGGCCTAGATTGGTCAATCCAGGTACAGGAACCACCCAGGTGACCTCCCCTTCATGGCCAGAAATCTGGACCTCTGAGCATGCACAGGGTGCCTCTCCTAACTGGGCTCTTATCTTGGCCCTATGGGCATGCATAACGGATGCCCCAGTCCCTAGTATAGCTACCTAACATTTGTCCCCCTGAAGAGATATGGACCCAAATCTTTGGGGGTACTGGGCGACGACATCTCTAGCTGCTTCCTGCTGGCAAAAGGGGCGAGGTTGGGCTTTGGGTCCATACCCTTCCTACACTGCTGGGAGGGGTTGTCCATTGAGGGCAACTTTATCCAGGATGGATAAGGTTGAGGTGGTCCAGGAGATGGTAGTCGTGGACCTGGCACACTTGGTTCAGAAGCTTTAATCACCCGATAACTTCTGAGAAAAACAAACAGTCTAAAAGGTGAACAGTTTGACTACGACAAGGCTAAGCTTGTGAGGTGGCAGTGGCCTTGAAATTAGGTGAGTGTCACAGGAAACAAAAATAATCTTAGGATTACCAGACATGTGTGTTTGTTCATTGGAAGTACAGGAAGAGGGATAAAAGCATTCACACTTTCCCCTAGGAGGGCACAGGTTTGGGCACTACTAGGTGCAGTCGGATCACTGATTCATTTATGATGCTAAGGTCTTGGACCCGCTGACAAGACCCATCCTTCTTTTTAACCCTATAACGCTTCAATTTTAATTTTGGGAAAAAATTTTCTTTTTGTTGTGGACTTTCATAGTTATAAATATATATATATGTATTAATATATACATTTTTTAATGTTATGAAAACATCATGCTTCGCGTTATAGAGTTAAATGGAAATAATGGGCTAGTGCAGGACGAGTCAAAAGTGACCAAAATAGAGTAACTGCCTAATTCATTTTGAATTTTCTTGGGTTCAATTGGAGTAAAGGCTTGTAAATTACCCGGGGTCCAAATTCCCATGGTGCCTCCTACAATGGGTAGAATGTTCAGGGATGTTTCAGGGCTGGGAGATTAATAACCCCTAAGTCCAGGATACCTTAGGGCAGGGGTCCTTAAACTGTTTACCCAGGGGGCCAGTTCACTATCCCTCAGGCCTTTTGAAGGAAAGACTATAGTTTAAAAAAACAAATATTACGAACAAATTCATGTGCACACTGCACATCTTGATTTGAAGTTCAAAAAAAAAATAAATGGGGCACATACACCCGGCAGAAAGGATCAACGTCCTCGGCTGTCTGCATGTGGCCCACAGGTTGTAGTTTGAGGACCCCTGCTCTCGGCATTCACCAAGAGGATGTGGTTTCAACCCAAAAGCTTGGAGACTCTACAATTTGTTTAAAAGTGATGGGGCAGAAGGCGTCCCTGATTGACCCACGCAAGACTAGTTTTCCCATCCCCTGTTACTAAGAGTTCATAGTTATGGTTAAAGGGAACCAGGATATCCCGATCTGATCCCGTTACTTCAAGTGTGGGCTGACATTGCCACTAAGAAGCCTGCAAATATAAAAGACTTACTCCCTCCCGCAAAGAAAGGGCCCTTGTTTCCAAGGTTTCAGGAAACATGGAAGGACCGGAAAAACAAACGGTCCAAGTTCCCAAAACCACATAGGTGGAGGCCATCCCTCCCCATCGCCCTCCCCCACCCCTCCCCTCCCTCACCCCTCCCCTCCCCCATCCCTCCCCCTCCCCTCCCCTCCCCTCCCCATCACTCTCCCCTAATCGTCTTTATCCCATTTTGCAGGAGAACTCTGGGAGTGGGAGAGCTGGCTTCAAACCCTTTCTTTCAACCCCCCGCCCTATAAGGTTTCTAGGGTCCAGAAATAGAAAACTTCTAACAGGCCCTTATTGAGTCACTCCCTCCCCCACCGGCCCCCCAAACTCACCCCCAACCCTAACAAGCAGCCCCCCACACACACTAGTACTGGTATGACTTCCATACTCATCAGCCCACCTGGAATGCTTGCCAACAACTTCTCCAGGTGCTGTTCACAACGGAGGAGGGTAGCCCTTCCAGACAGAGGCCCAGTAAGCAGTCAGTGAACCTGATGGTCAGCGAGCGGGCACTCCCCACTTGAGAGAAACTCTTTTGGCCACTACACCAACAATGGGGGATCTCAATTCCTAGCAAGGCCCGGAGGACTTTACCAGGTATCAACCATTGCTCTTACATGACCCTCTGCAGAAGAGCTAGCAAACCTATGAATTTATCTAAGGTCAGTGAGAATTTTCAGGTTCCTATAAGAGAATATCCGCCTGCCTTTCTAGAGTGGCTGAGGGAAGCCTACGGGCTTTATACCCCTAACGGCCCGGAGGCACTGAAAACAGGAGGGCATTAAGTATTGCCTTTATTACTCAGTCAGTCTGCCTCAGACATGACAAAGAAGTGGGAAGGGTTTGAAGGGAAAAATCTTAGCGATTTGGTACAAGTGGCTCATTGAGTGTATAACAACAGAGATGACCCTAGCACGACAGAGACAAAGAAGCTAGCTAAAATAATCGTAATTGCCATGAGATACCCCAGAGACTCAGGAAAAGGAGAGCATGGCCCACTCACGGAGAGACTAACCTGTGGGCACCGCCAAGCCATGGGGAAGGACCAATGTGCCTACTGCAGGAAAGAAGGACACTGGAAAAATCAGTGCCTTGAAAACCCCAGGAGAGGTGCACGACCCTCCACTAGAGTGGATGGGCCTCATCTGCACGTAGAAAGACCCAAGCAAGAGACAATAATGCTTGAAGAAGCTCAATGAAGGGGTCAGGGCTCTGTTTCACTTCGCCGCCAAAAGCCCAGGCTAACTCTCCAAGTAGGAGGCCAGGCAGTAAATTTCTTGGTGGACACAGGGGCCACCTTGTCAGGTTCAGAAAGGAATATGGGCACATTTTCAAGAAGAAAGATGTGAATTACTGTGAGCCTATGATTCCTTCCACAGATAACTCACACCAGAAGGTTTGCATGGAGGGTAGGTGGGTTTCCCAAGACAACAAAATAACAAATATCTATCAGCCCATTGGCCCAGTTAGCCACCTGGTTATGATATCACTGGCTTCTGGCTCAGCTGCTGAGCCAGTGAAGCAGTTATAGCAGGAGAAGACTAGGTGGCCAGTGGCCATCAACGGAAGGACCAAATCTCCACAGTGGGCTTCCTGTTTCAATATGGAGCCACGTATGTTACCTGCTGGACACCATCTCTATCCTGAGCTCATAATTGCCATCGCAGGTCTAGAATGCGGCGCGCAGGTACACACTATATGAAACAGTCTCTGATTAACCCCTCTCGATAACTTGCTGACATGGGAGTCTGGATAATCCTGTACATTTACTTTGCAGATTAGAAAACTCACTCAAAAACACACGGGAGTTGACCCAGAGACACACAACTGGTTAACAACAAAGTCATATTCACAACCAGCGTCTGGACCAAGAGCACGGTGCCCCACAGAACTGTGCCCATCGAGCAGTCAATATCTCCTGGACTCTCAAAAGATCTGAGCTGATACCCACCCCCCCACCCCCACATCCTTGGAGCCCCAAAAGATTGTATTTCACAGGATGGCACCGGATCTGCAGCTCGCGGGGAGGGACATATCTGATCAGAGAACACAGGGCAGAACAAGGGGGAGGAGGGGAGAATGGAGCACACCCTGGCCCAATACACCTTGAGGATGATGTTCCCAATCAGAGAAGCCAATCCACAGAGAAGACCACATGGGCAGCCCCACGATGAGAAACGTCCCTCAAAGACCCATAGCCTTAGAGGGGACAACACTGGACACACAGTGTGGGAACTGCGCCCGAACTGATCCTGCCACTTCGATGCATGACACTAAGAGAGTGCAGCGGAAGAGTAAGAAACCGGAGCATCAAAGTCCCCGGGGAATGCCAAAGGTGGACTTTGTGGTCAGGGTTCGGTGCCCCCACAGACTGGACTGGGAAACACTCCTAAAGTTCACCACACAGTCCTTGTACTTTTCTTTCTGGTTAGTGTTGTTTTCTTTTAGTGTCATTGGATTTGGGTTGGGTTTTGTTTTCATTTTTGTTTGTTTTTTTTTCTTTTTGCTGCTTGGTTTAGCTCAGTCTTGTTTTGTGCATGTTATTACCTTTACAGGTCTGTCTAATTAAGAGAGGCTGGATGAACAATCTGGAGGAGTAAACATGTGACCGGCCCTTTCCATTGGGCATGGGAGTGAGCACGGTGGGGGGAAAGGAAGTGGTGTAAAGAAACCCAGAGACAAGGGTACAACAAGTGATGGAAAACGGTAGTGAGGGGGATGTAGGAGGCCTGGTAGGGCGTGATCAAAGGTAATGTAACCAAGAGGAATTACTGAAACCCAAAGGAAGACTGAGCATGTCAGTGGGCACAAGAGGAAAATCAAAGAGTATAGAAGAGTGAGCTGGGAAGCAAGGGCCAGTTATAGACGTCTAAATAAAGGCATGTACATATGTACATATATTTACAAAGGGGCATGGGGAAATAGATCTATGTCCATATGTTTATAGATTTAGTATTAAGGTAGCAGATGGACATAGGGCCTCCGCTCAAGGACTCCCTCATTGCAATAACACTGTTCTATTAAATTGGCATTCTAAGATGCTCACCTTCCCTACACAATCACTGACCACAAAGCGGCTGCATAAGCAAATGTGGTGAAGAAAGCCGATGGTGTCCAGCTACCTAAAGATATAGCGTGTGGGGTCTTAAAGGCCTGAGGGTAAAGAAACAGCCATCTGGCTCTGAAGCAACAGAGCCCACATGGAGAAAGCATACCAGCCTGTGTGATCACAAAGTTTTAAAGGGATAAGGCAACAGGCATCATGAGAACAAAAAAATCTTATCATGGAGAATGAGAGGGGACTGCCGGGTATAGACCCAAAACCTATTTGCAGTGCACTGGACATCCCCTTACAGAAGGATCTCAGAGTGGAGATTAAAGAATACAGGGTATGAGACAGCAAAGATGAAACACAACTTTCCTCTAGTTCTTAATGCTTTCTCTTGCCCCACTATCATGATCCCAGTTCTACCATACTAATCTGGCCAAACTAGAGAAGGTATTCTAGTACCGATAGGAATTTCAAACACGGGGAATCCAGAGTGGATGGGCCCTTTACCAGTGTTATGAGTGGAGATACTGGGAGGGTGGAGGAAGGGCAGGATGGAAAGTGGGAACCGATTACAAGGATCTTCATTGACCTCAAAAGAAAGGTGGGTGAAAATATGACAAAAGAATTAGTACATTTCCAAGGATTGATGAGGGATGGGTGGCGGGCATTGAGGGGGGAAAAATGAGGAGCTGAGGCCAGGGGCTTGGGTGGAGAGTGGATATTTTGTGAATAAGGAGGGCAATTAATGTACAGATGGGCTTCAAACAGATGATGTATTTATGGATTGTGGTTAGTGTTGTAGGAGCCACTAATGAAAAGATCATAAAAGAAACAAAAATAATCTTGGCAGAGGGCTCATGCAAGGATGATCTCAGGCTGGATTAGACCAGTCAAAACAGCTACTGGAGTCGCCTCACCCTGTGTCTATTACTGAGTCAGCCATGATGCTTAGGACCCACAGCCCCAGCAGCTGGCCAGAGAGGGAGGTGGATCTCTGAGGCCATTCCACAGGGGGAATGGTCCTCTGTCCTGCAGGGCCCACCCTCCTTTGTAAGCATGCTGCCTGGGGCAAGGCTTTCATGGAGTCCACACCATGGGAGCTCTACTACTCATGGGGGATTGGCAGGAAGCCTCTGCTCATGCGCACACACCACCAACTAGCTGGAGGATCTCCGTGAACAAAGCCTGAGGCAGACAACAAGCCCACTAACTGATGCTGTAAGAGATACAATCAGCATCCAGAAACCTGCAACTGGGAGTAAGAGGCAGCATACCTTGGTCCCAGCCCCTCCCACTCTAATCTACAAGGAGTGACATTGCAAAGCAGAGGGTTTTCATAAAGCACTTCCAGGACTGTGGAATGAGCAGCCTCGTTTGTGGACATGGATACTCTGTGATCCAGACGTACTACCTCCTCCCTTACAGTCAGCTGAGACAAAAACCCTTGCAAGCAGAAAGCCATGCATCTGAACAGTATCCACCAGCCACTCATGTGCAGCACAGCTGCCTCCAAAGAGCCTTCCTGAGTGAGAGAGAAATCATGCAGAAGCCTGGTCTGCACCCAAGAGAGTTTTATGAGCGTTAGGGAGGCGTGGTGGGCAAGTCTGTCCGACCCCAGTGGCTGAATTGAATTTACATGGCCTAGATTGGTCAATCCAGGTACAGGAACCACCCAGGTGACCTCCCCTTCATGGCCAGAAATCTGGACCTCTGAGCATGCACAGGTTGCCTCTCCTAACTGGGCTCTTATCTTGGCCCTATGGGCATGCATAACGGATGCCCCAGTCCCTAGCATAGCTACCAAACATTTGCCCCCCTGAAGAGATATGGACCCAAATCTTTGGGGTACTGGGCGACGACATCTCTAGCTGCTTCCTGCTGGCAAAAGGGGCGAGGTTGGGCTTTGGGTCCATACCCTTCCTACACTGCTGGGAGGGGTTGTCCATTGAGGGCAACTTTATCCAGGATGGATAAGGTTGAGGTGGTCCAGGAGATGGTAGTCGTGGACCTGGCACACTTGGTTCAGAAGCTTTAATCACCCGATAACTTCTGAGAAAAACAAACGGTCTAAAAGGTGAACAGTTTGACTACGACAAGGCTAAGCTTGTGAGGTGGCAGTGGCCTTGAAATTAGGTGAGTGTCACAGGAAACAAAAATAATCTTAGGATTACCAGACATGTGTGTTTGTTCATTGGAAGTACAGGAAGAGGGATAAAAGCATTCACACTTTCCCCTAGGAGGGCACAGGTTTGGGCACTACTAGGTGCAGTCGGATCACTGATTCATTTATGATGCTAAGGTCTTGGACCCGCTGATAAGACCCATCCTTCTTTTTAACCCTATAACGCTTCAATTTTAATTTTGGGAAAAAATTTTCTTTTTGTTGTGGACTTTCATAGTTATAAATATATATATATGTATTAATATATACATATTTTAATGTTATGAAAACATCATGCTTCGCGTTATAGAGTTAAATGGAAATAATGGGCTAGTGCAGGACGAGTCAAAAGTGACCAAAATAGAGTAACTGCCTAAGTCATTTTGAATTTTCTTGGGTTCAATTGGAGTAAAGGCTTGTAAATTACCCGGGGTCCAAATTCCCATGGTGCCTCCTACAATGGGTAGAATGTTCAGGGATGTTTCAGGGCTGGGAGATTAATAACCCCTAAGTCCAGGATACCTTAGGGCAGGGGTCCTTAAACTGTTTACCCAGGGGGCCAGTTCACTATCCCTCAGGCCTTTTGAAGGAAAGACTATAGTTTAAAAAAACAAATATTACGAACAAATTCATGTGCACACTGCACATCTTGATTTGAAGTTCAAAAAAAAAATAAATGGGGCACATACACCCGGCAGAAAGGATCAACGTCCTCGGCTGTCTGCATGTGGCCCACAGGTTGTAGTTTGAGGACCCCTGCTCTCGGCATTCACCAAGAGGATGTGGTTTCAACCCAAAAGCTTGGAGACTCTACAATTTGTTTAAAAGTGATGGGGCAGAAGGAGTCCCTGATTGACCCACGCAAGACTAGTTTTCCCATCCCCTGTTACTAAGAGTTCATAGTTATGGTTAAAGGGAACCAGGATATCCCGATCTGATCCCGTTACTTCAAGTGTGGGCTGACATTGCCACTAAGAAGCCTGCAAATATAAAAGACTTACTCCCTCCCGCAAAGAAAGGGCCCTTGTTTCCAAGGTTTCAGGAAACATGGAAGAACCGGAAAAACAAACGGTCCAAGTTCCCAAAACCACATAGGTGGAGGCCATCCCTCCCCATCGCCGTCCCCCACCCCTCCCCTCCCTCACCCCTCCCCTCCCCCATCCCTCCCCCTCCCCTCCCCTCCCCTCCCCATCACTCTCCCCTAATCGTCTTTATCCCATTTTGCAGGAGAACTCTGGGAGTGGGAGAGCTGGCTTCAAACCCTTTCTTTCAACCCCCGCCCTATAAGGTTTCTAGGGTCCAGAAATAGAAAACTTCTAACAGGCCCTTATTGAGTCACTCCCTCCCCCACCGGCCCCCCAAACTCACCCCCACCCCTAACAAGCAGCCCCCCACACACACTAGTACTGGTATGACTTCCATACTCATCAGCCCACCTGGAATGCTTGCCAACAACTTCTCCAGGTGCTGTTCACAACGGAGGAGGGTAGCCCTTCCAGACAGAGGCCCAGTAAGCAGTCAGTGAACCTGATGGTCAGCGAGCGGGCACTCCCCACTTGAGAGAAACTCTTTTGGCCACTACACCAACAATGTGGGATCTCAATTCCTAGCAAGGCCCGGAGGACTTTACCAGGTATCAACCATTGCTCTTACATGACCCTCTGCAGAAGAGCTAGGAAACCTATGAATTTATCTAAGGTCAGTGAGAATTTTCAGGTTCCTATAAGAGAATATCCGCCTGCCTTTCTAGAGTGGCTGAGGGAAGCCTACGGGCTTTATACCCCTAACGGCCCGGAGGCACTGAAAACAGGAGGGCATTAAGTATTGCCTTTATTACTCAGTCAGTCTGCCTCAGACATGACAAAGAAGTGGGAAGGGTTTGAAGGGAAAAATCTTAGCGATTTGGTACAAGTGGCTCATTGAGTGTATAACAACAGAGATGACCCTAGCACGACAGAGACAAAGAAGCTAGCTAAAATAATCGTAATTGCCATGAGATACCCCAGAGACTCAGGAAAAGGAGAGCATGGCCCACTCACGGAGAGACTAACCTGTGGGCACCGCCAAGCCATGGGGAAGGACCAATGTGCCTACTGCAGGAAAGAAGGACACTGGAAAAATCAGTGCCTTGAAAACCCCAGGAGAGGTGCACGACCCTCCACTAGAGTGGATGGGCCTCATCTGCACGTAGAAAGACCCAAGCAAGAGACAATAATGCTTGAAGAAGCTCAATGAAGGGGTCAGGGCTCTGTTTCACTTCGCCGCCAAAAGCCCAGGCTAACTCTCCAAGTAGGAGGCCAGGCAGTAAATTTCTTGGTGGACACAGGGGCCACCTTGTCAGGTTCAGAAAGGAATATGGGCACATTTTCAAGAAGAAAGATGTGAATTACTGTGAGCCTATGATTCCTTCCACAGATAACTCACACCAGAAGGTTTGCATGGAGGGTAGGTGGGTTTCCCAAGACAACAAAATAACAAATATCTATCAGCCCTTTGGCCCAGTTAGCCACCTGGTTATGATATCACTGGCTTCTGGCTCAGCTGCTGAGCCAGTGAAGCAGTTATAGCAGGAGAAGACTAGGTGGCCGGTGGCCATCAACGGAAGGACCAAATCTCCACAGTGGGCTTCCTGTTTCAATATGGAGCCACGTATGTTACCTGCTGGACACCATCTCTATCCTGAGCTCATAATTGCCATCGCAGGTCTAGAATGCGGCGCGCAGGTACACACTATATGAAACAGTCTCTGATTAACCCCTCTCGAAAACTTGCTGACATGGGAGTCTGGATAATCCTGTACATTTACTTTGCAGATTAGAAAACTCACTCAAAAACACACGGGAGTTGACCCAGAGACACACAACTGGTTAACAACAAAGTCATATTCACAACCAGCGTCTGGACCAAGAGCACGGTGCCCCACAGAACTGTGCCCATCGAGCAGTCAATATCTCCTGGACTCTCAAAAGATCTGAGCTGATACCCACCCCCCCACCCCCACATCCTTGGAGCCCCAAAAGATTGTATTTCACAGGATGGCACCGGATCTGCAGCTCGCGGGGAGGGACATATCTGATCAGAGAACACAGGGCAGAACAAGGGGGAGGAGTGGAGAATGGAGCACACCCTGGCCCAATACACCTTGAGGATGATGTTCCCAATCAGAGAAGCCAATCCACAGAGAAGACCACATGGGCAGCCCCACGATGAGAAACGTCCCTCAAAGACCCATAGCCTTAGAGGGGACAACACTGGACACACAGTGTGGGAACTGCGCCCGAACTGATCCTGCCACTTCGATGCATGACACTAAGAGAGTGCAGCGGAAGAGTAAGAAAACGGAGCATCAAAGTCCCCGGGGAATGCCAAAGGTGGACTTTGTGGTCAGGGTTCGGTGCCCCCACAGACTGGACTGGGAAACACTCCTAAAGTTCACCACACAGTCCTTGTACTTTTCTTTCTGGTTAGTGTTGTTTTCTTTTAGTGTCATTGGATTTGGGTTGGGTTTTGTTTTCATTTTTGTTTGTTTTTTTTTCTTTTTGCTGCTTGGTTTAGCTCAGTCTTGTTTTGTGCATGTTATTACCTTTACAG
Organism: Tenrec ecaudatus; assembly: GCF_050624435.1. Taxonomy (NCBI): domain Eukaryota; kingdom Metazoa; phylum Chordata; class Mammalia; order Afrosoricida; family Tenrecidae; genus Tenrec; species Tenrec ecaudatus. Next base: position 97,562 of record NW_027459252.1, read on the forward strand.
GTCTGTCTAATTAAGAGAGGCTGGATGAACAATCTGGAGGAGTAAACATGTGACCGGCCCTTTCCATTGGGCATGGGAGTGAGCACGGTGGGGGGAAAGGAAGTGGTGTAAAGAAACCCAGAGACAAGGGTACAACAAGTGATGGAAAACGGTAGTGAGGGGGATGTAGGAGGCCTGGTAGGGCGTGATCAAAGGTAATGTAACCAAGAGGAATTACTGAAACCCAAAGGAAGACTGAGCATGTCAGTGGGCACAAGAGGAAAATCAAAGAGTATAGAAGAGTGAGCTGGGAAGCAAGGGCCAGTTATAGACGTCTAAATAAAGGCATGTACATATATTTACAAAGGGGCATGGGGAAATAGATCTATGTCCATATGTTTATAGATTTAGTATTAAGGTAGCAGATGGACATAGGGCCTCCGCTCAAGGACTCCCTCATTGCAATAACACTGTTCTATTAAATTGGCATTCTAAGATGCTCACCTTCCCTACACAATCACTGACCACAAAGCGGCTGCATAAGCAAATGTGGTGAAGAAAGCCGATGGTGTCCAGCTACCTAAAGATATAGCGTGTGGGGTCTTAAAGGCCTGAGGGTAAAGAAACAGCCATCTGGCTCTGAAGCAACAGAGCCCACATGGAGAAAGCATACCAGCCTGTGTGATCACAAAGTTTTAAAGGGATAAGGCAACAGGCATCATGAGAACAAAAAAATCTTATCATGGAGAATGAGAGGGGACTGCCGGGTATAGACCCAAAACCTATTTGCAGTGCACTGGACATCCCCTTACAGAAGGATCTCAGAGTGGAGATTAAAGAATACAGGGTATGAGACAGCAAAGATGAAACACAACTTTCCTCTAGTTCTTAATGCTTTCTCTTGCCCCACTATCATGATCCCAGTTCTACCATACTAATCTGGCCAAACTAGAGAAGGTATTCTAGTACCGATAGGAATTTCAAACACGGGGAATCCAGAGTGGATGGGCCCTTTACCAGTGTTATGAGTGGAGATGCTGGGAGGGTGGAGGAAGGGCAGGATGGAAAGTGGGAACCGATTACAAGGATCTTCATTGACCTCAAAAGAAAGGTGGGTGAAAATATGACAAAAGAATTGATGAGGGATGGGTGGCGGGCATTGAGGGGGGAAAAATGAGGAGCTGAGGCCAGGGGCTTGGGTGGAGAGTGGATATTTTGTGAATAAGGAGGGCAATTAATGTACAGATGGGCTTCAAACAGATGATGTATTTATGGATTGTGGTTAGTGTTGTAGGAGCCACTAATGAAAAGATCATAAAAGAAGCAAAAATAATCTTGGCAGAGGGCTCATGCAAGGATGATCTCAGGCTGGATTAGACCAGTCAAAACAGCTACTGGAGTCGCCTCACCCTGTGTCTATTACTGAGTCAGCCATGATGCTTAGGACCCACAGCCCCAGCAGCTGGCCAGAGAGGGAGGTGGATCTCTGAGGCCATTCCACAGGGGGAATGGTCCTCTGTCCTGCAGGGCCCACCCTCCTTTGTAAGCATGCTGCCTGGGGCAAGGCTTTCATGGAGTCCACACCATGGGAGCTCTACTACTCATGGGGGATTGGCAGGAAGCCTCTGCTCATGCGCACACACCACCAACTAGCTGGAGGATCTCCGTGAACAAAGCCTGAGGCAGACAACAAGCCCACTAACTGATGCTGTAAGAGATACAATCAGCATCCAGAAACCTGCAACTGGGAGTAAGAGGCAGCATACCTTGGTCCCAGCCCCTCCCACTCTAATCTACAAGGAGTGACATTGCAAAGCAGAGGGTTTTCATAAAGCACTTCCAGGACTGTGGAATGAGCAGCCTCGTTTGTGGACATGGATACTCTGTGATCCAGACGTACTACCTCCTCCCTTACAGTCAGCTGAGACAAAAACCCTTGCAAGCAGAAAGCCATGCATCTGAACAGTATCCACCAGCCACTCATGTGCAGCACAGCTGCCTCCAAAGAGCCTTCCTGAGTGAGAGAGAAATCATGCAGAAGCCTGGTCTGCACCCAAGAGAGTTTTATGAGCGTTAGGGAGGCGTGGTGGGCAAGTCTGGCCGACCCCAGTGGCTGAATTGAATTTACATGGCCTAGATTGGTCAATCCAGGTACAGGAACCACCCAGGTGACCTCCCCTTCATGGCCAGAAATCTGGACCTCTGAGCATGCACAGGTTGCCTCTCCTAACTGGGCTCTTATCTTGGCCCTATGGGCATGCATAACGGATGCCCCAGTCCCTAGCATAGCTACCAAACATTTGCCCCCCTGAAGAGATATGGACCCAAATCTTTGGGGTACTGGGCGACGACATCTCTAGCTGCTTCCTGCTGGCAAAAGGGGCGAGGTTGGGCTTTGGGTCCATACCCTTCCTACACTGCTGGGAGGGGTTGTCCATTGAGGGCAACTTTATCCAGGATGGATAAGGTTGAGGTGGTCCAGGAGATGGTAGTCGTGGACCTGGCACACTTGGTTCAGAAGCTTTAATCACCCGATAACTTCTGAGAAAAACAAACGGTCTAAAAGGTGAACAGTTTGACTACGACAAGGCTAAGCTTGTGAGGTGGCAGTGGCCTTGAAATTAGGTGAGTGTCACAGGAAACAAAAATAATCTTAGGATTACCAGACATGTGTGTTTGTTCATTGGAAGTACAGGAAGAGGGATAAAAGCATTCACACTTTCCCCTAGGAGGGCACAGGTTTGGGCACTACTAGGTGCAGTCGGATCACTGATTCATTTATGATGCTAAGGTCTTGGACCCGCTGATAAGACCCATCCTTCTTTTTAACCCTATAACGCTTCAATTTTAATTTTGGGAAAAAATTTTCTTTTTGTTGTGGACTTTCATAGTTATAAATATATATATATATGTATTAATATATACATTTTTTAATGTTATGAAAACATCATGCTTCGCGTTATAGAGTTAAATGGAAATAATGGGCTAGTGCAGGACGAGTCAAAAGTGACCAAAATAGAGTAACTGCCTAAGCCATTTTGAATTTTCTTGGGTTCAATTGGAGTAAAGGCTTGTAAATTACCCGGGGTCCAAATTCCCATGGTGCCTCCTACAACGGGTAGAATGTTCAGGCATGTTTCAGGGCTGGGAGATTAATAACCCCTAAGTCCAGGATACCTTAGGGCAGGGGTCGTTAAACTGTTTACCCAGGGGGCCAGTTCACTATCCCTCAGGCCTTTTGAAGGAAAGACTATAGTTTAAAAAAACAAATATTATGAACAAATTCATGTGCACACTGCACATCTTGATTTGAAGTTCAAAAAAAAAAATAAATGGGGCACATACACCCGGCAGAAAGGATCAACGTCCTCGGCTGTCTGCATGTGGCCCACAGGTTGTAGTTTGAGGACCCCTGCTCTCGGCATTCACCAAGAGGATGTGGTTTCAACCCAAAAGCTTGGAGACTCTACAATTTGTTTAAAAGTGATGGGGCAGAAGGAGTCCCTGATTGACCCACGCAAGACTAGTTTTCCCACCCCCTATTACTAAGAGTTCATAGTTATGGTTAAAGGGAACCAGGATATCCCGATCTGATCCCGTTACTTCAAGTGTGGGCTGACATTGCCACTAAGAAGCCTGCAAATATAAAAGACTTACTCCCTCCCGCAAAGAAAGGGCCCTTGTTTCCAAGGTTTCAGGAAACATGGAAGGACCGGAAAAACAAACGGTCCAAGTTCCCAAAACCACATAGGTGGAGGCCATCCCTACCCATCACCCTCCCCCACCCCTCCCCTCCCTCACCCCTCCCCTCCCCCAACCCTCCCCCACCCCTTCCCTCCCCTCCCCTCCCCATCACTCTCCCCTAATCGGCTTTATCCCATTTTGCAGGAGAACTCTGGGAGTGGGAGAGCTGGCTTCAAACCCTTTCTTTCAACCCCCGCCCTATAAGGTTTCTAGGGTCCAGAAATAGAAAACTTCTAACAGGCCCTTATTGAGTCACTCCCTCCCCCACCGCCCCCCCAAACTCACCCCCAACCCCTAACAAGCAGCCCCCCACACACACTAGTACTGGTATGACTTCCATACTCATCAGCCCACCTGGAATGCTTGCCAACAACTTCTCCAGGTGCTGTTCACAACGGAGGAGGGTAGCCCTTCCAGACAGAGGCCCAGTAAGCAGTCAGTGAACCTGATGGTCAGCGAGCGGGCACTCCCCACTTGAGAGAAACTCTTTTGGCCACTACACCAACGATGTGGGATCTCAATTCCTAGCAAGGCCCAGAGGACTTTACCAGGTATCAACCATTGCTCTTACATGACCCTCTGCAGAAGAGCTAGGAAACCTATGAATTTATCTAAGGTCAGTGAGAATTTTCAGGTTCCTATAAGAGAATATCCGCCTGCCTTTCTAGAGTGGCTGAGGGAAGCCTACGGGCTTTATACCCCTAACGGCCCGGAGGCACTGAAAAAAGGAGGGCAATAAGTATTGCCTTTATTACTCAGTCAGTCTGCCTCAGACATGACAAAGAAGTGGGAAGGGTTTGAAGGGAAAAATCTTAGCGATTTGGTACAAGTGGCTCATTGAGTGTATAACAACAGAGATGACCCTAGCACGACAGAGACAAAGAAGCTAGCTAAAATAATCGTAATTGCCATGAGATACCCCAGAGACTCAGGAAAAGGAGAGCATGGCCCACTCACGGAGAGACTAACCTGTGGGCACCGCCAAGCCATGGGGAAGGACCAATGTGCCTACTGCAGGAAAGAAGGACACTGGAAAAATCAGTGCCTTGAAAACCCCAGGAGAGGTGCACGACCCTCCACTAGAGTGGATGGGCCTCATCTGCACGTAGAAAGACCCAAGCAAGAGACAATAATGCTTGAAGAAGCTCAATGAAGGGGTCAGGGCTCTGTTTCACTTCGCCGCCAAAAGCCCAGGCTAACTCTCCAAGTAGGAGGCCAGGCAGTAAATTTCTTGGTGGACACAGGGGCCACCTTGTCAGGTTCAGAAAGGAATATGGGCACATTTTCAAGAAGAAAGATGTGAATTACTGTGAGCCTATGATTCCTTCCACAGATAACTCACACCAGAAGGTTTGCATGGAGGGTAGGTGGGTTTCCCAAGACAACAAAATAACAAATATCTATCAGCCCTTTGGCCCAGTTAGCCACCTGGTTATGATATCACTGGCTTCTGGCTCAGCTGCTGAGCCAGTGAAGCAGTTATAGCAGGAGAAGACTAGGTGGCCGGTGGCCATCAACGGAAGGACCAAATCTCCACAGTGGGCTTTCTGTTTCAATATGGAGCCACGTATGTTACCTGCTGGACACCATCTCTATCCTGAGCTCATAATTGCCATCGCAGGTCTAGAATGCGGCGCGCAGGTACACACTATATGAAACAGTCTCTGATTAACCCCTCTCGAAAACTTGCTGACATGGGAGTCTGGATAATCCTGTACATTTACTTTTCAGATTAGAAAACTCACTCAAAAACACACGGGAGTTGACCCAGAGACACACAACTGGTTAACAACAAAGTCATATTCACAACCAGCGTCTGGACCAAGAGCACGGTGCCCCACAGAACTGTGCCCATCGAGCAGTCAATATCTCCTGGACTCTCAAAAGATCTGAGATGATACCCACCCCCCCACCCCCACATCCTTGGAGCCCCAAAAGATTGTATTTCACAGGATGGCACCGGATCTGCAGCTCGCGGGGAGGGACATATCTGATCAGAGAACACAGGGCAGAACAAGGGGGAGGAGGGGAGAATGGAGCACACCCTGGCCCAATACACCTTGAGGATGATGTTCCCAATCAGAGAAGCCAATCCACAGAGAAGACCACATGGGCAGCCCCACGATGAGAAACGTCCCTCAAAGACCCATAGCCTTAGAGGGGACAACACTGGACACACAGTGTGGGAACTGCGCCCGAACTGATCCTGCCACTTCGATGCATGACACTAAGAGAGTGCAGCGGAAGAGTAAGAAAACGGAGCATCAAAGTCCCCGGGGAATGCCAAAGGTGGACTTTGTGGTCAGGGTTCGGTGCCCCCACAGACTGGACTGGAAAACACTCCTAAAGTTCACCACACAGTCCTTGTACTTTTCTTTCTGGTTAGTGTTGTTTTCTTTTAGTGTCATTGGATTTGGGTTGGGTTTTGTTTTCATTTTTGTTTGTTTTTTTTTCTTTTTGCTGCTTGGTTTAGCTCAGTCTTGTTTTGTGCATGTTATTACCTTTACAGGTCTGTCTAATTAAGAGAGGCTGGATGAACAATCTGGAGGAGTAAACATGTGACCGGCCCTTTCCATTGGGCATGGGAGTGAGCACGGTGGGGGGAAAGGAAGTGGTGTAAAGAAACCCAGAGACAAGGGTACAACAAGTGATGGAAAACGGTAGTGAGGGGGATGTAGGAGGCCTGGTAGGGCGTGATCAAAGGTAATGTAACCAAGAGGAATTACTGAAACCCAAAGGAAGACTGAGCATGTCAGTGGGCACAAGAGGAAAATCAAAGAGTATAGAAGAGTGAGCTGGGAAGCAAGGGCCAGTTATAGACGTCTAAATAAAGGCATGTACATATGTACATATATTTACAAAGGGGCATGGGGAAATAGATCTATGTCCATATGTTTATAGATTTAGTATTAAGGTAGCAGATGGACATAGGGCCTCCGCTCAAGGACTCCCTCATTGCAATAACACTGTTCTATTAAATTGGCATTCTAAGATGCTCACCTTCCCTACACAATCACTGACCACAAAGCGGCTGCATAAGCAAATGTGGTGAAGAAAGCCGATGGTGTCCAGCTACCTAAAGATATAGCGTGTGGGGTCTTAAAGGCCTGAGGGTAAAGAAACAGCCATCTGGCTCTGAAGCAACAGAGCCCACATGGAGAAAGCATACCAGCCTGTGTGATCACAAAGTTTTAAAGGGATAAGGCAACAGGCATCATGAGAACAAAAAAATCTTATCATGGAGAATGAGAGGGGACTGCCGGGTATAGACCCAAAACCTATTTGCAGTGCACTGGACATCCCCTTACAGAAGGATCTCAGAGTGGAGATTAAAGAATACAGGGTATGAGACAGCAAAGATGAAACACAACTTTCCTCTAGTTCTTAATGCTTTCTCTTGCCCCACTATCATGATCCCAGTTCTACCATACTAATCTGGCCAAACTAGAGAAGGTATTCTAGTACCGATAGGAATTTCAAACACGGGGGATCCAGAGTGGATGGGCCCTTTACCAGTGTTATGAGTGGAGATACTGGGAGGGTGGAGGAAGGGCAGGATGGAAAGTGGGAACCGATTACAAGGATCTTCATTGACCTCAAAAGAAAGGTGGGTGAAAATATGACAAAAGAATTAGTACATTTCCAAGGATTGATGAGGGATGGGTGGCGGGCATTGAGGGGGGAAAAATGAGGAGCTGAGGCCAGGGGCTTGGGTGGAGAGTGGATATTTTGTGAATAAGGAGGGCAATTAATGTACAGATGGGCTTCAAACAGATGATGTATTTATGGATTGTGGTTAGTGTTGTAGGAGCCACTAATGAAAAGATCATAAAAGAAACAAAAATAATCTTGGCAGAGGGCTCATGCAAGGATGATCTCAGGCTGGATTAGACCAGTCAAAACAGCTACTGGAGTCGCCTCACCCTGTGTCTATTACTGAGTCAGCCATGATGCTTAGGACCCACAGCCCCAGCAGCTGGCCAGAGAGGGAGGTGGATTTCTGAGGCCATTCCACAGGGGGAATGGTCCTCTGTCCTGCAGGGCCCACCCTCCTTTGTAAGCATGCTGCCTGGGGCAAGGCTTTCATGGAGTCCACACCATGGGAGCTCTACTACTCATGGGGGATTGGCAGGAAGCCTCTGCTCATGCGCACACACCACCAACTAGCTGGAGGATCTCCGTGAACAAAGCCTGAGGCAGACAACAAGCCCACTAACTGATGCTGTAAGAGATACAATCAGCATCCAGAAACCTGCAACTGGGAGTAAGAGGCAGCATACCTTGGTCCCAGCCCCTCCCATTCTAATCTACAAGGAGTGACATTGCAAAGCAGAGGGTTTTCATAAAGCACTTCCAGGACTGTGGAATGAGCAGCCTCGTTTGTGGACATGGATACTCTGTGATCCAGACGTACTACCTCCTCCCTTACAGTCAGCTGAGACAAAAACCCTTGCAAGCAGAAAGCCATGCATCTGAACAGTATCCACCAGCCACTCATGTGCAGCACAGCTGCCTCCAAAGAGCCTTCCTGAGTGAGAGAGAAATCATGCAGAAGCCTGGTCTGCACTCAAGAGAGTTTTATGAGCGTTAGGGAGGCGTGGTGGGCAAGTCTGGCCGACCCCAGTGGCTGAATTGAATTTACATGGCCTAGATTGGTCAATCCAGGTACAGGAACCACCCAGGTGACCTCCCCTTCATGGCCAGAAATCTGGACCTCTGAGCATGCACAGGGTGCCTCTCCTAACTGGGCTCTTATCTTGGCCCTATGGGCATGCATAACGGATGCCCCAGTCCCTAGTATAGCTACCTAACATTTGCCCCCCTGAAGAGATATGGACCCAAATCTTTGGGGGTACTGGGCGACGACATCTCTAGCTGCTTCCTGCTGGCAAAAGGGGCGAGGTGGGGCTTTGGGTCCATACCCTTCCTACACTGCTGGGAGGGGTTGTCCATTGAGGGCAACTTTATCCAGGATGGATAAGGTTGAGGTGGTCCAGGAGATGGTAGTCGTGGACCTGGCACACTTGGTTCAGAAGCTTTAATCACCCGATAACTTCTGAGAAAAACAAACGGTCTAAAAGGTGAACAGTTTGACTACGACAAGGCTAAGCTTGTGAGGTGGCAGTGGCCTTGAAATTAGGTGAGTGTCACAGGAAACAAAAATAATCTTAGGATTACCAGACATGTGTGTTTGTTCATTGGAAGTACAGGAAGAGGGATAAAAGCATTCACACTTTCCCCTAGGAGGGCACAGGTTTGGGCACTACTAGGTGCAGTCGGATCACTGATTCATTTATGATGCTAAGGTCTTGGACCCGCTGATAAGACCCATCCTTCTTTTTAACCCTATAACGCTTCAATTTTAATTTTGGGAAAAAATTTTCTTTTTGTTGTGGACTTTCATAGTTATAAATATATATATATGTATTAATATATACATTTTTTAATGTTATGAAAACATCATGCTTCGCGTTATAGAGTTAAATGGAAATAATGGGCTAGTGCAGGACGAGTCAAAAGTGACCAAAATAGAGTAACTGCCTAAGTCATTTTGAATTTTCTTGGGTTCAATTGGAGTAAAGGCTTGTAAATTACCCGGGGTCCAAATTCCCATGGTGCCTC